>NC_092808.1:40818078-41105578 GCF_040954645.1 Diabrotica undecimpunctata | reverse complement strand
TAAATTCTTCTTCTGTTAAATTCTATCCATTTCGGATGTTGGAAATCATATTGGCAATCATGACCTTGCTCGCTGCGGCTCGAAACAGCTCCGTTGAGGTTTTCTTAAACCATGTTCTTAAATTCCGCAGCCATGATATTCTCCTTCTACCGGGTCCTCGCTTACCTTTGACTTTACCTTGCAATATAGACTGCAGCAGGAAGTAACGGTGCTGATTTCTCATAACGCGTCCCAGATATTGCAATTTTATGCGTTTGATCGTAAACACAATCTCTGGTTCCTTCTTCATTTTTTCTAGAACTTCCTTGTTCGTGATCCGTGCTGTCCATGATATTCTCAGCATTCTTCTATAAAGCCACATCTCAAATGCTTCAAGTTTTTTAATAGTGGTGTCTGTAAGCGTCCATGCCTCCGCCCCGTACAACAACACAGAGATAACATAGCATCTCAAATGTCTCATTTTTGTATCTAGGGATATGTTGTGACTTTTGAAGATGGCGCTCATTTTGTTAAAGACCGTTCTTGCCTTTCCTATGCGGCACTTTATTTCCTGTACATTGCTCCACTGTTCGTTTATAATAGTTCCCAGGTAGCAATACTGTTTTACTCGTTCTATCTGCGTCCCATTAATGTATAGATGAGCCCCATTTATATTCTCCTTGCTGATAATCATTTGTTTCGTTTTGTGGGTATTAATGTTTAGTCCGTACTGTTGACTGTACTCTTTTATTCTGTCCATTAGCCTCTGAAGTCCCTCTAAACTATCTGCTATCACCATGGTGTCGTCGGCATATCTAACATTGTTTACTCTTTCACGATTAAGAAGGATGCCTTCGTCTATTCCGTAAAGAGCCGCGTTAAAAATTTTCTCTGAGTACATATTAAATATCAACGGCGATAGGATACATCCCTGTCTAACTCCACGTAGTATTTTTATGTGATCTGTTTCTTCTCCGTTAATTTTCATGTATGCGGTCTGATTCCAGTACAGTTCTGAAATTATTCTGAGGTCTTTGTCATCCAGGTCTGCTTCTTTTAAAACGTTTATCATCTTTTGATGTTGAACTTTGTCAAATGCCTTTTCATAGTTGATCAAGCACGCGTATACGTCGTATATTACGTCGCGTATACGTCGTAATTTATATATAAGTAGTTAAAATATCAATAATAATCACTTTTTGGGATTTTTTCATGTCAATACTTATAACCTACTCTGTATATAACAAAAGCAAACATCATAAACAATACCAGTTTACCAGAAGCTTTCTAATTATTAATCCAGTGAAAATATGAAAAATCACGTATCCAGAACGAATATAAGAATTAAGGTGCTTTCACCAGATAATTAAAAATAAAATATGTACTATAAAAACTTAATCCACAATTGTTAAACCGGCTCGGCGGCAGCGCGGCGAAAGAAAACGTATCGGAAAAGGAGAGTTTACTGGTAGCGAAAATTATTTAATTCCAAGTTCAATCAGGCTGCAGCTCCAAACATCATAAGTGTTAATCAAACATACCGGAGACGACACGGAAAGAATGATAGTGGAAAATAATAACAGGCTTAATAAAATCTAGTAGGTATATAATATGGTGTTTTATTAATATGAAAATGTTGTAATATATTAAGGGAAAATTATTTTCAGAGATAAAGCTGAGATGAACCATAATTTTTTTCAAAGTAAATCATATTTGATCCATTTTTTAATTCATTTTTAATCTGATGATATTTTTATATTGATTATATCAAGGATAGCACAATGATATACAACAAAAAAAAACCAAACGGAATTGCTTGCAAGACAAAAAAGTTACTCATATATAAACGAACAAATATTAACAATATTAAAATCTGATAGAATTCATGTCATAATTATTATCGTCATGTGTCCTCAAGAGTAAGTTACAGAGGAGAAATAAATCTATAAAAATCACTGTAAAATATATTTAGCAAATGAAATAAAACAGACCATGTGATCATAAGAACTGAATTAATGCTAAAATAAAAATCATATTTATTTACAATTAATTTGATGGAAACATAAAGAATTGACACATTTTGCTACCGAGAATAAATTAATAGTACAATACATAACAAGAGTTGTAAGAAGCTTATTACATGCGAGTAAAACTAGGAACGCTCTCCTGTTGCCAACCAGAATGTAGCTTCGACTTTTTAAATAATTTTAAACTGTTTGTCCTTATTTAGTGTAGTGTTATGTTCAATGTATATGAGATTCTGCAATTGTTGGATAGCCCAAAATTGAAGAAATGTCCCTGAAGATGCTCTAGGGGATACATAAAAATGATTTTACCAATATTGTTGAGTTGCGTTCCTGGGACGACTTTATTGTGACATAGTTCACTTAATTACATAATGTTATCTTTAACCTAAAAACAACCATCAGTAAACTCATAGCATGTAATTCATCTTTAAAAAGATAAAAAAAAAACCTTGATTGCATGACTGTAAAATTCTGCTGTTAATGATTCCATGGTAAAGCATAAGAAAAAAACCTCATAATAGTATCCCGAGATGGTAAGTATTTGGTGTTACATTTAATTTACTTTCAGTTAACACCAAACTCTGATTTTATACTCTAATTCCTTGATATTTTAATCACAAAGCAAGATACTTTTATGAGACTCAGATGTACAGAGAATCAACACACACCAACAAATATCTTAACTAAAAATCAAATCACAACATCCATATTGAAAAAAAAATCATTAAAACCTTATACGATCGAGACTAAATTACTTATTTTAACAAAAATTAGTTCTCAGAAGAGAAACATTTGTTAAAATCTGTTTTATTAAAAAATGATTATCCTTTGTCGTTTATTACAAATAAGAAATTTTTAAAAATCGACAGAATGGAATAGAACGACTTGGACCGAATGGGATCCTGCACCATCCACAATAAATAATACGCAAAAACTAACAAAATCATACATAAAAAAAAATATCTGAAAATCTTAACGCGATAGGAAATAAACATTTTAACAAGATTTAAAACAACAAACACGTTGAGATTAATTTTATGTAAACCTAACAATGAACAAGAAAGAATGTATTTATAAAATACCCTGTAAATGCATTCATTTTTATGTAGGTGAAACATCAATACCGTCAAATGTTAGAATTAGTGAACATCAATATTATATTAAAAATTGACAATTTGATATATTTCAAATATGTAAAAACGCACAGGAGAATGAACATATCACCAGGTCCAGATGACATACCAATACAATTTATTAAAAAACTTCCCATAGTGGCAAAACGTGTTTAATATTATTTGGTCACAAAAATCATTCCCAAAAATCTGAAAAAATGCCATCGTTATCCCGATTATCAAAGCAAATAAAGATAAATTACATCCAGATTTATATCGTCCTATTTCATTAACATATTCCTCATGTAAACTTATGACAAAAATAGTTAACAAAAGATTAAGGTGGACCTTGGAACACAATGATCAACTTATCATCGAACAAGCTGGATTTAGATCAGGCAGATCTACAAACGACAACATTATCGATCTGGAAAACGCTATTCACGAGGCTTTTAAAAATAACCAAAAATTATGTCAATTTACTTTGACATAACTAAAGCATTTGACACAGTATGGAAACACCGTATATTGAACATTCTAAAAAAGCTGGGATATCAAGGAAATATTATGGCCTACATAAGCAATTTTTTAACTCAAAGAACATTTCAAGTCCGAGCAAACGGTGCTATACTTATCTTATATTATAGAATAACAAAATGGAATCCCACAAGGATCGATTATCAGTCCTGCTTTATTTTTAATAGCAATAAACGATATAATAAAAATCATTGCGAAACCTGTTTAGGCAAGATTATATATGCTGATGACCTAATTCTTTATATCAAAGGCAAGAACGTTAATAATATGGCGTCAGTATCACAAGAACACTTAAATAAACTAGTAAATTGGTTCCTAAAGTCTGGTGTAAGTTTTTGTTCCAATAAAACAGAATGTATACTATTTTCAAAGAAACATCTCGAGGATAAACCAAACCTCACTCTTGAGAATCAAAATCTTTCCTATACAAACGAAATAAAATTCCTAGGAATGATATTTGATCAACAGTTAAATTGGAAAAGTCATATTCAGCAGTTAGTCCTTTTATGTCGAAATGGCCTTACTTTGTTAAAGTACCTAGCTCACACAACTTGGAGTGCTGATGGTAAAACACTGCTTATGTTATATAGATCCTTAATTCGTTTCAAGATGGATTACGAATCTGTAGAATATGCATCTGCCAGCAAAACAACGTTAAAACCTTTGGATCCGTTACATAAGACCTCCCTTATGATTATAATTGGGGTATACAGAACAACTCCGATAAATAGCATAAAAGCCAAAATAGGTGAACCCACGCTAAAGCTTCGTAGACAGCTGTTAACCCTAAACGACGCTTCTAACATACATGTAAATAAAATAATTCCAATAAATAACATTTTAAAGATATTTATGATGAATGACTCGTCAAATTTCAATCATCCATATTCCTGCAGAATCCATTATGCAATGAAACTACTTGACTGGAAGCAATTTCCACCCTTATATCAATACAAAAATATATATTCATGTCTACCTTGAATTGTAAAAATTCCAATACTCAACTGTAGTCTATTACAATTTCAAAAAAATGCAACTAACCCCAATCTTATCATACAACACTTCAGAGATCTAATAAACTCTCATTCTAATTTCACAGTATACTACACAGACGCGTCTGAAACTGAAAATGGAGTCGGGGTGGCAATAATTAACAACACAGAGATTCTCAAACGTAGAATTTCAGATACTGCAACCGTATTCACAGGAGAACTGTATGCAATCTACCAAGCATTACTACATGCAAATGCAAATAACGTGAACAAAATGTTAATCGAGACAGATTCTATGTCATTACTACACCTTATCAAGAAAATATACACCCAGCATCCATTAGCATTACTAATAAAGGAAGAACTAAATAAATTACATATTAAAGATATAAGTATCGAGTTTATCTGGGTCCCATCACACATCGGAATAGCAGGTAATGAAGCAGCCGGCCGAAATGCCAAAGAAGCCATAAATGATAACGCTACCCAAATGTCTCTCCAATCTGTTAGTATGGATCTAAAAAACTACTTTATGAAACATATTTTTGAGATCTGGGACAATAAATGGAAATTTACACCATCAAAGCTTCAGGAAATAAAAAATAAAATTGGACCATGGCAATCACCCGATGTATCTAGACGAAAGCAAATGATCATTTCCCGTTTACGACTTGGACATATCCAGTTTTCCCATGAACATGTGTTTAAAAAAGAAGAACACCAAATTTGTGATCAGTGCGGTTTACCCCTTACAGTAAAACATGTGTTAGTCGAAAGGTGCGAAAAGTTTAATATCCATAGAATTAAATACCATCTACCAAACAATACATTTGTACATTTTACAGTTAAAGACATTTTAAATTCAAATAACAATATTGATAAACTACTTCGGTTTTTAAAAGATTGTAATTTAATAAGTAAAGTGTAATTAATTGTTACCGTTCCGCTAACAACCTTATTGGGTTAAAGCGGGTTTTTTGTAAATAAAAAAAAATGAACATAGTGTTTAATGAAAAGATTTAAGTATAGCCCTAAAAGAAACAGATGGTAAAAAGATAAAAGTCAAAGAAGCGGCTTTATTAGTGCTAAATAAAACCAATTGCGTTGCAAATTCCTTGGCAGAATGCAGTAGAATCTGGTTACCCAGATTACAAAAAGTAATCAATAAAAAGGAAATACCGCTATTAGTCAGTCAATAACTTATCATGGATACATTACTTATGTTTTAAATAACATACATACAAAATCAGAGTTTGGTGTTTATTGAGAGTAAACTAAATGTAAGACCAAGTACTTGCCATGTTTGGATAGTATTCTTCTTTCTTCTTTCAGTACCTTGTCCGATTATCGAACGTTGGCGATCATATTGGCAATAATAACTTTGTTTACGGCGGCTCTAAATAAATTAGCGGTGGTCTCTTGATACCGTTCTCGGAGATTTCGGAGCCAGGATGTTCTTCGTCGGCCTGGGTCTCTCCTTCCGGCGATCTTACCCTATAGTATAAGGTGTAGAAGGTTATACCTCTCTGGATGTCTCATTACATGACCGAAATATTGTAACTTTCGAATTTTTATCGTTTTTGTTATTTCTGTGCTCTTTTTCATTGGATAGTATTATTCCTCAGGATTTATTATGTTATTACCAACAGGAGAATTTCCCTGTCATCATTACATGTGGTTGCCTTTTTAAAAACGAATCAAATGCTATGATTTTTCAAGCGGGTATTCTTAAGTTAAAGGCAATTTCAAGTAATCGAATGAACTATCTTAAAATAAAGTCGTCCCAGGCACGCAACTCAACAATATTGGCAATATCATTTTAAAGTCATTTACTTTAAAATCCATAATATATGTCCAAATTGTTATTATTAATGAGTCAAATAAAATTAAATTATAAGAAGAATTTTTCACTAAGTAACAAAAAAAAACAAAATTTGGTTAATTTGTTAATGTTTTGTATTGTTAGAACGACTTCGGAAATAGAAATCAAAAAGTCAAAAATAAAATTATTTTAAACTGAAATTGTGGCTTATTCTCAATAAAAATATTAATTGCATTGTCATTTTTATAGTAACAGGAGCCGATATGTTTTATTCCTGTGTTGGCAGTTTAGCAAATATGGATTATTTGATTTAAACTAAAAAAATCATAGAAGTTGGTAGATTTTAAAATTTGTAATATTTATAATCAGTATTGCCGAGATTTCAGACCATTGATCCGTTTAACAAGCAACCAAGAAATCTAGAGAAAAACGAAAAAATCCAAAACATTGGTTAAGCTAACAAGCAAATAAAACAAAATAATGATCTAGAGTATATAGAACAACAAGAGCAAGCTCACACAGCTAAGCAAATACGACCTTATGTCCTATTACCATTCCTAGAGGTATAAATGCAACAAATTCTTTGAACTTTAATCTTTAGTTAATGTTTTTAAAAAATTTTGGTGGAATTTTTAAACTTCGTTTTTGCATTCGTACAGGAGAGTAAGTTCCCTTTGTCGAAACGTTCACAGAGCTATAAGTCATACAACAATTAGCACCACTATACATTTAAATGTGTAAGCAGACATTTTTGCGTAATCTGGATATAGGTAACCAACGATTTACTTAAGTTATGAAAAATAATTTGACCCTATCACTGGTATACCACCTACTGACAGAACAAGAAATCACACCTTTAAACAAGTTTAACAATTCTGTACCAAATTTCGTGAACAAATATATCACCTCATTCTCAAAATTTAAACGACATATAAGCTATCGCAATCCAAATCGGAAATATTTGGATCTTGCTTTAAATCTTAACTTAGCTACCATCGCCATATTTTGCATCAGCTACTATCGCCGTAGACCATATACAGATACATGACATGTACATTAATACAAACTGAAAAATCAGAAAATGCAGCTACCGTAAAGGCTAATAAAGAAGTTCATTTAAAAAAAGCAGAGAAAGCTACAAAAGCAAAATATAAAACAAAAACTGAGGCTGTGGAATCTACTGATCAAATAGCTATTTGCTTTAATCTCAAAAAGGTCTTTTGTTTTCGTTAACAAAATAAATGTAAATGAATTTTTTTTTTTTATTTAATTTAACGTGCTTGTGACAGCTTCGGCCATTAGCACGAGGCACCGTGGGTACAATTATATATAAGGTACAATTATATATTATAATATACTATAGTTATATATTATTTAGTAAGTTTTCTAGCTTCAGGAACTGGATAAATGTGGAGCTCTTTTAAAAAATAAAAAATAAAATAAGTTTATTTCGGAAAACAGACAACTTGCACAATGAAATATAAGGATCCCTTTGGTACTATTGATTTCTTAGTATTGTTCTGAAGCTATTTTCTTGTGGCATTTTTAAGTAATTAATATTTTAACGGAAATATGCCACAAATGAAGGTTAAAGTAAGTATATTGACGTTTCAATTTTAACTTTAGAAATCGTTCTCAAAATACGAGAAATATGAGAACGATTTCCGAAGTGGAAATTGAATCGTTAATTAACTTACTTTAACCTTTAATTGTGGCTTATTTCGATTAAAATAGTAATTACTACTGATTTGAGGAAAACTATATGATTGGAACGACCTGCAGTAATTATATCGCTTATCGAACTTCCGACTCTGCGCCAAGGCCCCGTGAAAATAGAACTCCCAAAATAAAAAAATTGTTGCAACTTTTACCCTTTATACCTCCTTTCCACCAACAATTGTTACCGTAATCTAAACCATGATAAAGTTCGAAATTGCAAAACGCGTAATACACCACAACATGAAAGAAACCCTCAATAACTGGAGGTGGATACTCCGTTGGAAGATAAAGAAAACACTGAACTAGACCTGCTATCAGATTATAATGAATAAATATGTTTTTTAAGAATAAAAGTACGAATAAAATAATAATAAAAGCGAGAAGTTGAAACGAGAATAATGGCAGGAAACAGATCTTTCTTTGCAATGCAACATCTAATGAAGTCAAACATCTTTCACGAGGTACAAAAATTTGGATATATATGACCATACTACGACCAACAGTCGCGTATGGAAGCGAAACATGGACGCTAACAAAAAGAGAAATAAATAAATTGCTGGTGTGGGAACGTAAAATTCTTCGAATGATATATGGCCCTTGCAGAGACAGCGTGACAAACGAACGGAGGGGCAGATTCAATAACGAGCTGGAGTCTCTATTCGGAAAAGAAAATCTAGTCAGATATATAAAGGCCAATAGACTCAGATGGGCAGGGCATGTGATACGCAGTAACGACAATCGCCTTATAAACAATGTGTTCTGGGAAAGGCCAGAGGGAAGAAGGTGTGTAGGGCGGCCTAGAAAAAGGTGGAAAGATGCAGTCAAAGAAGATCTAGAGAAATTGGGAGTGCGGCAATGGGAATTACTGGCACAGGATCGACAAACATATGAGGCAATAGTAAACGAGGCAAAAACTCACGAAGAGTTGTAGCGCCATTGGTGATGATGATGATGAAGAATAAAAGTGTTTGACATACACTTTTTGTTGTTTCTTTAAGAAATTCGCAATGTACTTAAGTAGCAAACAGAAATAAGAGCAAAACTTGACTTAGGTGGTAAAAGTGCAAATATCAAAACTTCAAATACTTTTATTGAAAATAGTTGCCAATTTTCAAACAGATTTTACGGCTGGATAACTCAAATTCACAAAATTAATACAAAAGAAGTCAATAAGTGATTAACTAGCTGTAGAATGTATTATGAAGAAATATCTTTTACTTCGTTTTAACTTAACCATTTCATTTAATCGCTTGCACCCCTCAGCTTCTAATCCACTTGTTAAATACTTTTCTGTGGTTCTAAAACTATTTTCTTGTGGTAAATTTAGCTTAAACATTGCATCTATATGAGATTAAAACATGGTTTAGATTAAGAAGACACAAATGCCAGAAATAAGTCGCGAAGAAGAGAAATGAACAGCAAAGGAAAAAGCTAAAAAGAAAGAAAAAATAAGAAAGAAGAAGAAGCTAAAATTAAACTACAATTGATTATAATCCGAACAACATTAAGGAATTGACTGTTTTTTGCAATAGGATCATATTCATCATCAGGAAGTCCAGTAAGACATTATTAGCAACATTTTTGAATAACGAAAAAACTGGTATATAAAATGTGGTCTTACAGTAAGTAAAACACAACATAAAGCAAATGATAAGTTACTATACAAAACAAAACAAAAATGATAAATAAGATTCAGTTAAAAAGCAAAAACTAAACAAAATCATGTATTGAATCTTATAATTGAAGTCTAATAATGAAAAAGTAAATAAATGTTTTTGTTAATAAACATCTTTTTCCTGCTGATACATGAATAGGATCGTAATAATAGGGACGTCCAGTATAAATGGGTGTGTACGAGTTTGCCAAGGACTAAAAAATTCTAATTTTTCTAATACTCATTTACTTATATAGTAAGTGGCTGAAGAGCTATAGTGAAATATATTCAGTAGTAATGTTTTTTAAAATCCTATGAAAAACTACAGATATCGTAGATTTTCCGAAAATAAATTAGTTTAGCAAAGTAGCCCCTAATTATTATTATTAAAAACCACAATATTACCGTAGATTCTCTTAAAAAGTTCCTCAAATAATGAGTTTTTGTGCCAAATTTACTTATACTATCCCTTGGATAATTTTGCATTAAGTAATATGTCCTTATATAAATAATTTTACAAATAGTCATTTATCAAATAGTTTTGTCTTTTTTATCAATTTTATTTTTTTTTATTTAAAATGATTATAATTTTGCTGCATACTTAATATCTTAAAACTATATAGAATTAAGTTTATTACTTGGATTTTCTATTTTTATTATCACGTTAAATCGCTCCATTTTTCTAAGCTTTAATATAAATTTAATTGTTTTTATTTTCCAATAAAGTTCAAAAAGAAACAATGTACTACCTTGTGAGTGTGCGTAAGATCCTAAAACTCCTTCCAAAGAGAGCAAAATAACACAAAGTTTTAAAGTGAGCACTTTCATGGCGACAACAATTTAGTCACACATCACACAAAAAATTAAAACTAAACAATCACCACCCAAACAAAAATATAAGCCACAGTGCACAAATCCGTACAGTTTGCAAAGTTCACAAGTTCACTCAATGCGCCTGCTTCCTGCTAGAAAAATATCCGTTAATTCAAATTATTTGACACTTGCATTATTGACAGCGGTGCATCTTAGAGTGGGCGGGTCTACGAGATACGCCGCACCGTGGATGATACACGTAATACGCTAAATAGTCACACGACCTAGCAGCAGTAAGATGCGAGTCCCGCGTGATACTGAACAGTAAACGCTTCAAAATGCTGAAAGCTTGCGCGCGAAAGGACCCCACTACCTACTTCGTAACACCCTATCCTGGCCTGAATGGTCCTATCAATCCTGAATCCTTCGAAACTAGGATAATTTCAGATGGTTATTATTTTTTCGACTCCAGTAAAGTTGTTGTTTTTCTCTTTAATTGATACAAAGAAATTGGGGAACTTAATTTGCTTTTGGTATTATTAAAAGAGTAACTGATTTACTGCTTCAGTTGTGTACGGATTTAAAACGATTATATGTAAATTATCATTGAATGAATATACAGTATTATTTTGAATATTATTGTTGTTTATATAATAGCTGTTAATATTATTTATTCAAAAGCTTTATTTTGGCCCTGTCATTAGAAATTTACCAATTTTAATAAAGCATTACGGAAAATGCGACACAAAAATATTTTACATGGTTCATTTGTTACCAAAGCGAAGAAAATATCAAATTATAAAATTTTGGATTAAAAATATAAACATACTTACCAAAATTATTATGTATGACTAGAGATATTGTTTAAAAATAAATGTTACTATTAATTACTTAAATGAATGGAAAAAACAGTATCTTAAAAGTTTCAACGCTTTCACTTTGACCAGACTAATATAAGAAACCTTTACTGATGGACCTTTTATTCCAAAAACTGTTTTATTGATGGATGTAGGCCAAATCAAATTTTTTTTAGGAAAATCAAACTTTATTTTAATTAAATTTATTGCGTGTCCATTTTTGGTACACGCAGTCTGGTATAAAACTCAAAGACGTTTTGCCTCATATATGACCATGTGCATCAAATATGGACACCTTACTTTTTTATAGAAACAACATGAGTAGCAAAAAACATTTGTGACATAGATACAGATTATCTTCTTTAGATGGTATGCACGTCGTGTACACCTTTTTAGCATCTTTTATGGCCTGTGCACGTCCATATTTCATAGCAATATTAATGTAACATATTTCCCACGTTTTGTTAGGTCTGTGAGACAATGATCCGATTCTTTTTGTTCGGTTTTTTTGTCCTTGGTATCTAACTGAAGCAATGCCATTACCAGTTGATCACGAAACTAAGTTATTCGCATTTTTTTCTTATTTACTTCTGTGAATAGTAGATAGGTGTTTACAACTGCTATCTTTGTTAACAACTCAAAAATAATTTGTTGGTACCACTTAATTCCTAAAAATAAAAAATAATGTTATGTTTGGTTTTTTGGCAAATATTAAAATTTTAAAAACCTTTTCGAATTGTAGATACATATGCTGCTTTCTGGTATGACACATTAATAAAGAATCCTTCTTCTTCTCTTCTTCTTCGCGCGACTAGGATTACTCCTGTTTGTCTGCCTCTTATTCTGTTTCAGTCGTTGGTGACTGTACATTATCTTTTCACCTTTTTGGCGGCCTTCCAACGGGTCTTTTGCTATACGCCTTGTTGTTTTTACAGATGTTCGCTAATCTATCTGGTCCCATTCGGTTTACATGTTCGTTCCAGTTTTTTTTTTCTTGTTTTTATCCACCTGTTAATATTTTGAATTTTGCATTGTTCGCGTATACTTCTGTTGGTTTGTATGTCTCTTAATGAATAAAGGATGTCGTTCTGTTATATTCTATAATAGTGGAAGGTTTTTTAATAGTACTTCTTGATGTACATACATCTTGCATTCCTGGTACATCTTTAGTAGTCAAAAATAATACATCTCTTTTATCCTTCCACTTGCCTACGATTATGTTTGTATTGCTCTGCATTGCTCTCATTTTGAGCTTTTTCAATATAGCAGAAACCACATGTGACGGATTAAATTTATTTTTGGAACGTAAAGTTCCCATTAAATTAGTATTAGCTGTATTCCGTTGATGAGCTAAAGTAATGCTTGTGTAAAAATTGTCTGTCACCAACGTTCTAACACTATTTCACAACACTTGTATTCCCTGGTCTAGTAAATTTTCCTCCATAGAATTTTACTGCATACAGTATGATGCAAATGTATGGAATAAATGCATTATTTCATAAACAAACGACTTTTAAAAAAAATCTTAAAACACGCCAATTTTAATTTTTGAATGGCCATCAACTGCTATATATGTTGGCCATTACGTCATCAGCATCGGCGTAATGGGGATTTTTTTAAATACAAACAAAGGTCACGCGATAGCTCATTTGAAAGGTCTTCTTATCGCCTTTGCAACGATATAATCATTTGAATATTTATTTTTACAGGGTTCACCAAAATTATGAACTTTGTTAAGTAACATGGAGTTACAATAAATAGTCATTCACTGAACTAAAATACACTCAGGAACGCCACTGAGAATAAAACAAAATACTATTTTTGCTGGTTCCGCTAGTTCCGCAAAAAAATACATTGATAACAAACAATTAATATTTAATCTTAAATTAATTATTGTAACATTTTTAGTAAGTATTCCAAGTTATTTTTCAAAAATATTAAAATCAATATTGTCATTGATTCGTCTTAATTTGTGAATAATCTGCAAATTTGTCAAATAATAGACGTCAAATTTTTACTCTTCCAGTTTTTTGCTGACAGTAATAACAGCATTTACAAAAATGAAACTAATAGAAACAGAACGAATCGAGATCTTAATCATGATTGGTTATGGAGATAGAGTGAGGACTCAAGCAGAACTTTAGCAGACTCAATGCTAAATACCCTAATCGCGAACCAATTACTTAATCAACAGTAAGTAAAATTGAAAAAAAAATAAAGAAACGGGCCATGTTAAAGATCTTCCTAAAAGTGGTACAAAATTATTATCCGTAGCCAAGAAACTGGACGTTGTACTGGCGTTTCAAGAAAATTTCCAAACCAGTTCTAGGCAGGTCGCACAAGGATAATAATGTTCACCAATCAACTGTTGTAACAGTGCAAAAAAAAGGAGAAGTGACATCCATATAAAGTACATCTGGTCCAGGAGCTATTGAAAGGTGACTTTGACAGAAGAGTCGAATTCTGCAAAACCGTTATGAAAAATTGTAACAGAGATCAGGGTTTTATACAAAAGGTACTTTTTTCTGATGAAGCGTCTTTTATGCTGAACGGTCACGTAAATCGCCAGACATATCGATACTGGGCAAGTGAAAATCCACATTGGATGGAAGGGTATAGGACACAATATTCCAAAAAGGTGAATGTTTGGGCCGGCATTATAAACAATCAAATTGTAGGGTCATATTTTTTTGAGAAAAACTTAACTGCTATCTAGAATTTCTTCATCTGTTGCCAAAACTATTTCCAAATAGAAATAATTTGTGGTACAAACATGATGGGGCTCCCCCACACTACGACGTTGAGGTATGAAATTACCTTAATAACGTTTTTTCAGGTAGGTCGAAGGTAGGCAGAAGGGGGCCCATTAAATGGCCACCAAGGTCTCCAGAATTGACTCCGTTAGACTTTTTTTGGGGAGATATTTAAAGATCAGTGTATCAAAATCGACCAAATAATGTAGAAGAGTTGAAGGAGCGCATAAGAACGGAAATTGCACAAATAACACCTGAAGTTATCGAAAACGTTAGGAAAGTATTTATTGCCCATCTTTTACATTTTATTATTGCTGAAGGTCGTTCATTTGAACATTTGTTGTAATTTAATTGTATTTAAGTAAACATTTATTGTAAGTCAATTGTAATAATAAACCAACAGTTTTGGTTAACCCTATAGAAATAAATATTCAAATGATAATATCGTTGTAAATTCGATAAGGAGACCTTTCAAATGAGCTGTCGCGTGAACTCGATTTGTATTTAGAAAAATCGTCGATTACGTCATTACGCCGACATTGATGAAGGAAATGTATAACACATATAATATAGCAGTTGATGGCCATACAAAAATTAAAATTGACGTGTTTTAAGATTTTTTTTAAAAGTCGTCTGTTTCTGAAATAATGAATTTATTCCATACATTTGCATCATACTGTATGTATATCCACCATTAGCACATAGTTTGAACAATTTGAGTCCATATTTATGTCTATAAAATCATTTTCTTGTGGAACACACCATTTTTGGAATTTTGTCTTCGTTAGTGTAATCAATGCACTTATTTTGTATAACTTGACATCTATGTCGTAGTTCTGGTTATTAACAGCATAAAGAAAATGGAGAGTAGATTCGTATCTATTTTTGCTCATATCACATTGCGTACTAATAACATTTTTGTAGCAAGGGTTGTTGCTCCAGTAGTCTCGTAATGAGTGCTTTTTATATAGACTTATCCAAATCGTCAGTCA
This sequence comes from Diabrotica undecimpunctata, assembly GCF_040954645.1. Taxonomy (NCBI): domain Eukaryota; kingdom Metazoa; phylum Arthropoda; class Insecta; order Coleoptera; family Chrysomelidae; genus Diabrotica; species Diabrotica undecimpunctata. The sequence goes on along the minus strand of NC_092808.1, from coordinate 41,090,321 downwards.
AAAAAATTGTAAATTCTACATTTTAAACATTCTACATCCGTAGACAACAACTCTTTTTCATTAGTAGCTAAAGAGTGTGGTGTAATTTTTTCATGAACAATACCTGAATTATTTTTTTTTCAAGTATTGACTTGATTCCCGAATCAGTAAATCTATAACATCTTGGTCAAGAAATAAACAATAAAATTCAATTGGTGTAGTCAGTGTTGTTAGGTGTTCCCTGATAGTAGCATCCTGTATTGGGTTAAATGTAATTTTGTTTAGTTTATCCATATTAGATAAACTGCTTTGTGGATTACACAAATGCCTTCGATAAAGTCAAATGGCAGCAGCTATGGTTCATACTAGCGGAAATGGGAACATCCACCATTTAATTCAACTAATCAGAAGTTATATGAAAATAATAAGTGCACAATAAAAATAAACAACACCCATTCCGATTATATTCTCGCCAACTCTGTTTAATATCTACAGCGAACACATTATGCAAAAGGTACTAGACGGATGGAAGGGCGGAATATCAGTAGAAGATCAAAAAATCAATAACTTGAGATATGCAGATGACACTTTAATAATCGCAGCAAATCAAGAAGAAATGGAAGACATAATGAGACGTCTGGAGGAAAAAAGCAAAACATATGGACTACAGCTAAATAGTAGTAAGACAAAGACCATGATAGTAGACAGACCTTGGAATAATCTTCAAGACATTAAAGAAATTGGGGGCTTTGAAGTAGTAAATAGTTTCATATACCTGGGGTCCCTAATAACAAATGACGAAGGGTGTGACAGAGTGATACGTAGAAGACTGACTATTGCTAGAACAGGTATGATGAAACTGGTAGCAATTTGGAAAAATTCTAGGATAACAATACACACAAAACTAAGGCTGGTAAGGGCGCTCATTTTTCCCATAGCGACATATGCATCCGAAACGTGGACCTTAAAGAAAGCGGATAAAAATAGACTGGACGCTTTTAAAATATGGGTATACCGCCGCATGTTGAGAATATCCTGGATTGATCATCGCACTAACGTATCGATATTAGAACAACTTAAAGTAAAGGATAGATTGCTTAAACAAATACAACAGAGATATTTGCAGTATTTTGGACACATTGCTAGAAGAACAGGTACGATGGAAAAACTGATAGTCGAGGGTAGAGTTGAAGTAAAGAGTCCTAGGGGAAGATCTCCAAGCCACTGGGTAGATCAAACAAAAATACTGATTAACCAAGGGTTACATGAAGCGGAACAACTAGCCCAGGACAGAGAAGGATGGAGAGAAATCGTAAAAAAAATGTAAAGGTCTGATGGTGTCACCACATCCCAAAAGAGATTAGGACTGAGAAGGAGGAGGATCCATATTAGAAGTATCCCATATGAGATGTGAATTTGGCTAAGGACTGAGGCTAATGCTGAGGTAAATAAGTTATGTCCCAGGACCGGATGAATCATTTATATCAACGCTATATATAGTTGTGCATCTGATACGGTCACAGTCGATAATGCAACTACATTACGTGTACCCAAGTATGACGCAGATGGTCTGTGAGAAAATTTCACTGTGGCCGAATTTGGTGCACATAGTCGATAAATTGTAAATTGACAAAGTCATATTTAGAGCTATGGTTAAAATTTATAAAGTACCACTACTACAGAGGGATCCCATTAAAGAAAAAACACAAAAATTTTCTTAACAAGTTACAAAACTTTGAAAGTTTAAAGTAAAACATCTAAAACATAGCACATTAAGTACTCCACAAAAACCACATTCAAAAATTTTGTTTATGGTACGAATACAAACTCTCAACTATCTGGAGGTGAGATGACATACTGTTCTACCCACATAAGTCATGTTACAATTCCCACAAGACAATTATTTGTAAATACCACTTTTATTTAATTTGTCAATTTTGTCTTTAGGTTTGGCTAGATATGAACTTGATGTTGTATTTGGTTTTAACAAAGGTGTTACTGACCTTATTACAAAACACTCCTGATTTTTTTTTCTGAAATTATATCTGAAAAAAAATGGTTGTAGTGTTTGATTTCTTTTTTAAGTTATTAAAGGCTTGGCTTAGTCTGTTTTTGAGTATTGACCATCTAATGACCTTATTTCTGGTAGAAGATGAAAAACGATTGTTAATTGCTATTTCTTGAATAATTGAAATTTATTTATTATACTTATTTTGGGACAAAGGAATGTTAAGAATTTCGTGGACACAACACTGAATAACTGTTATCATATTGACATAATATGATGATATTATGTTGACTTTGTGTAGGTATTCTAAAAACTAAAAATTCTAATATAGAAAAAGAAGAAAAGAAAGAATTAATTTCAATAAGGAACTCTAAAAAGTTAATAAGGTTATTGTTTTTTTTAAGTTAACTTAATTGCAAGATGTAAATTAATAATAAGTGACAAAATGTTGTGTGATTATCAAAAGGTGGGCTTTCTATCAAGGCTAAAATGTCATTGATATAGCTGCACCATAAGATAAGTTGTGGTTAAATATGGACAAAATCATTTTCAAGAGAATCCATAAAACGATCTGCAATAAACCTTCTCGTTGTCAATAATAAATTGTATTAAATAAAGAAATCTTAGGTAAGGCAAATTTGAAGTAGAGAAGTAATTTGTGAACGTTTAATGCGGTCAATGGTTTCTGCAACTAAAAGGTTATTAATGATAGGATTGGTGTCTGGCAACATTAATGAAAAGGTTTGTAACATCGGAAGAGACCATAGTAAAGTTGTTTGGAAGAGCAGTTCAAAAAAGTTTTGAGATTTAATCTAAGGTGTTATTGAGAGTATATTTGGTAATGTAATTTATTAGATCTTAAATAAGTGTTAATAATGTTGCTAGCTAAGCTAGTGGAGTATTAACAAAATTAATTACAAGTCCTATTGGAACAATAACTTTATAAATCTTTGGAAGACCATTAAATCGTTGCAACAAAGTGTTCTTGGAAATAAAAGTTTTGTAATTAATTTTAAGTTCTTTAAACAAATTTGTACATTAGAATAACTTACCTTAAGTTTGTTCATTGAATTTTTGTTTAGTGGAATAAATGAGTTTTGGATATAAAATAATCTGTATTATACATAATTAGAAGGTAATTAACTTTATCGGCTTTTGTTATTACAAGTTTATGGGTTTTAGTTTTATTACAAATATATTTAAAAATTTTAAATTATGAATGAAAATTAGACATAATATTATTGTGGAAAAATATTTTTGATTAGACCTATTTAATGTAAGACAATACGACATTTTTAAGTTAATTAACAGGTTCATTGCGTAAGGCGCGGATCCGCGTCAAGGCCATTCATACTTCGGTGGTAACGGCGCGGATTTGCGCTTTAAACATGACTTCTATTTATAGTATGATATTTTTTTAGCACGAGAGTTGTGCGTTTATTTGCTACATCAGCATTCAAGAGCAGCGTTAGGTAAAGGTTGTCATAGTTGTCACTTTTGTTGTTTCCTTTTATTCTGACACGTGTTTGACTATTTATTGCAATGTGTTTTACTTAATCAAATATTTCCAAATCGGTGCATAGGCAGGCGAGGATCGATGGAATGGCCACCACGATCCCCCGATTTGACGCCATTAGACTTTTTCTTATGGGGATATGTGAAAAGTATTGTACACAAAACTAAACCCACTGACTTAGCTGACTTACGAAGGCGAATACCGCTTGCGAGTAGATCGATCACATCTGAGATGTTGAGTAACGTTAGAATAAATTTTTATTCACGGTTAGGGTGTTGCCAAGACGTTCGTGAAGAGCATTTTGAACATCTCCTTCATTATTATTAGGATTTTTGTTATTTAGAAGTTTTTGCTTTTCTAAATGTGAATTATTGCATTTTACTTAATATTTCCGAAACAGTCAAAGATAGGTATAGGACATTGTATTCAAAAAATGTCTAGAATTATCCGAGAAATCAAAAAATTTAATAATATATAGGGTGTTTTAGTTAAAATAAGCAAGTTGGTATTAGCTACCGTTATCTGATACACCCCGTCTAAAAAAATTTTATGGAAAAAAATGCACAACTATAAATACTAATCGTGCTTGACGTTTTTTTGAATACTCCCTCGTTTATTTATTAGCCAATTTATTCCATTTGGCTGACACACACTGTATATATATATATATATATATATATATATATATATATATATATATATATATATATATATATATATATGTATATATATATATATATAATAAATGTACGATGAAATCAATATTTCAGAGATTATAGAAAGTAAAAATACTCCGAATTGCCTGAAATTAACCAAAGTTAATCTTAGTCATAAATAATCTTTTGTATAAATATAACAAGTGGATAGTGCGGGTACAATGAATAGAAGTTAACCATGGTTTTTTCCCATAAGCCATAAAGTGTATATAAAAATAGTTAATAAGTAAATAGTTTTACGGAATCTGTAAATACCCCGTAGAAATTAAGTGTCCTTGTAGAAATAATATGAATTAGGAAAGTTTGTAGGTATTTCTGATTTTTTGTGGGGAGTGGTATGCAAATTTCTAATTGACCAAAAATTTAGAAAGTGGTGAGATGGGTGTGTATAATGAGAGGTTGGATGGATGGATAGATGAGATGAGAGAAGTAGTTAGTTCCAGTTTCTTAAAGTGAATGGTTGGTTTTCGAGATGGTCTCCAGGGGTAGTAAGTGATAAAGACTAAGTTGTGAGTTGGTGAAGTAAGTGTGTCCGACGGTAGTTGATCTGGCACAAATTTGTAAGTAAACTTTCCCTACTTTTATTCTACGTATCGCTGTTTATTTCGGAACGAGAGATTAAGTTTGGCGAGAAGAAAAGAGGCTGGTATCATTGGAAAGGTACGTGCATTCAAAGGAGAGCATTGAAGACACTAAATTGCAATATCTTGTTTAATATTACCAATTACATAGGAGGCTGCTGAGAACTGATAATTAATTTTGCATAGAACGAGGAATTGGACAACAACTCAAGGCAAAGGAAACGTTACAACGGGAGAAACATTTATAATATATTCAATTTAAGAATTTTGGGTCAAATATTATATCATATTATTAACGTGTGAATAAGTTGTCGATAGTCGAAGGAGATCAAATTTGTTCTGAGAGGGGACACGGAGCTGTGGAGAGAATTGGATAATTCATACAAATTTTTCTTGGTACAATCGATATACCAAAATTGCATTAGGAAGGACACTGAATATTACTTGATTTGTTTATGTAGAATAATAAGCTGGATTTTAAGATGTAATTGTATTATATTATCCATGCATTATTGAAGGTTCACGTACGTGAATTTTGTTTGATAAACATTGTATGCTAATAATTTTTGGAGGTATTTTAATCAGTTTATTTTATTGCATTATTTTCATATCATATTATGTTGTTTTATTCGGTTATTCTTTGGACCTAACCCATCAGCTGTAAAGTATAGATATTGAAGCACGAGTAATACCTGAGATAACAATAAATCATAAATCAAAAATTTAAATAATGGTTTATATATATTTTTTGTAAAGTTTTAAAATTAAATATATATATATATATATATATATATATATATATATATATATATATATATATATAACGTGATTATTTCGACCAAAAAACAATTTATAAATATGTTGGAAATATCGAGTATGTGGTCTATATTAAATAAAAATCTTTGTTTTTTCTAAAGCTCAATATTTCGCCATTTATTTAATAGCTTCATCGGGTGTAACTGTAAAAAACAAACATTTCAAAACACTGATGTACACTTAGATTTACAATACTTACAGAAATTAAAAAGATTATGCACATAAATAAAATTGAATATTAATATAACATTATTGTTGATGAAACTGTACATTTAATAAAATGCATGTTAAAATTTAAAATATCTTTGAGCACGTTCGTTAACAATAAATAAGATGGAACAAGTAAAAATTATTTCAAAATGCAAAAAATAAGAATATAAGAAAACATTAGAGGAATAGTATTTCTTTAATTAATCATTAAGGCTAGTTGGTATGATTAATCATTAAGGTGAGTGTAGTTTTAAATTTTGTTTAATATATTGCAATATATGTTGCTTAATTGCCCCGTGTCTGTTTTATAATTTAAAGTTTGTTTATTTTTGTTAATGTGGTACATCTCCAAAAATAACCTAATTTTGTAATTTTCAGTCTGTGCCAAAATACGAGCATTGTTGTAGTCTAACAGATGACCGGTGTTTTTGTGTGCTCGACAACTGCGCAAGAATTTTTTCCTAAGCGGCAATCAATTTTATGCTGTGTGATACGTTGTTTTAGCCACTGTGATGTATGGCCATTGTAGCTTTTTTTACATCCTAGACACGGTATTTCATATACCACATTACTTCTATATAAGGGTGGTACTGGGTCTTTAATTTTAGAAAAAAGTTGTTTGCTATTTATGGTATTGTATTTAGTTATATTAATATTGGAAACATCTTTAAATATGGATACGACAGACTGAGTTAGACGGTTAATAAACGGGAGTTTTTTGTATTTGATTGACTCATTGTTAGAGTCAAGGACAGGACCATCATAGAAATTACTGCTGTAAATGAGTTTTTTTTTAAATATGTTTAGGATAGCCGTTGTTTCGAAAAATTTTGTATAATATGTCCAGATGTTTTTGTAACAAATTATCATCAACAATGGACATTACCCTGTTTTTCATACCGATTACTGTATTATATTTTTGACGAGTGGTGTGGTTTGAAAAGTAATTCATATACCTTCCCGATGCTGCTGGCTTTTGATACCAATCCAATGTAAGAATATTGTCATTTGTTCTTATTACCTTTGTGTCTAAAAATGGTATACTAAGATCTGTCTCGGTTTCAATTGTGAACTGAAGATGTTCATTAAATGAATTAAAAATGTTTAATGTGGTATTGATGTGATAAGATGGAACTGCACATATGATGTCATCAACATATTTATATATAAATGGTAATTCGAAAGGTAATTGTGTCATCACGTTGTCTAAGAGATGATCAGTTACAATAGTAGGAAGGATGGGACTAATCGGGGAACCCATAGGTGTTCCAAAAATTTGGGAGTAAAATTTTTCATTGAAACTGAAAAACTTGGGTATGAAAAACAGGGTAATGTCCATTGTTGATGATAATTTGTTACAAAAAAATCTGGACATATACAAAATTTTTCGAAACAACGGCTATCCTAAACATATTTTAAAAAAAATTCATTTACAGCAGTAATTTCTATGATGGTCCTGTCCTTGACTCTAACAATGAGGCAATCAAATACAAAAAACTCCCCTTTATTAACGGTCTAACTCAGTCTGTCTTATCCATATTTAAAGATATTTCCAATATTAATATAGCTAAATACAATACCATAAATAGCAAACAACTTTTTTCTAAAATTAAAGACCCAGTACCACCCTTATATAGGAGTAATGTGGTATATGCAATACCGTGTCTAGGATGTGAAAAAAGCTACATTGGCCCTACATCGCAGTGGCTAAACAACGTATCAGACAGCATAAAAGTGATTGCCGCAGTTGTCGAGCACACAAAAACACTGGTCATCTAATAGACTACAACAGTGCTCGTATTTTGGCACAGACTGAAAATTACAAAATTAGGTTATTTTTGGAGATGTACCACATTAACAAAAATAAACAAATTTTAAATTATAAAACAGACACGGGGCAATTAAGCAACATATATTGCAATATATTAAACACAATTTAAAACTACACTCACCTTAATGATTAATCATACTAACTAGCCTTAATGATTAATTAAAGAAATACTATTCCTCTAATGTTTTCTTATATTGTTATTTTTTGCATTTTGAAATAATTTTTACTTGTTCCATCTTATTTATTGTTAACGAACGTGCTCAAAGATATTTTAAATTTTAACATGAATTTTATGAAATGTACAGTTTCATCAACAATAATGTTATATTAATATTCAATTTTATTTATGTGTATAATCTTTTAATTTCTGTAAGTATTGTAAATCTAAGTGTACGTCAGTATTTTGAAATGTTTGTTTTTTACAGTTACTCCCGATGAAGCTATTAAATAAATGGCGAAATATTGAGCTTTAGAAAAAACAAAGATTTTTATTTAATATAGACCACATACCCGATATTTCCAACATATTTATATATATATATATATATATATATATATATATATATATATATATATATATATATATATATATATATATATATATATATATATATATATATATGCATGTGAATGAAAGCACAGACATACAAGAGTGTAGTTAGGCCTGCGTTGGTGTATGAAGGTGCAGAGTGACCTGTAAAGAAGATTTATTAAGAAGGTAGCTGACATGAAGATGTTACGGTGGATGTTGTGTAAGACTAGAATGAAAAGGATTAGGAATGGCGTGTTTAGGGAAAGAATCTACTACAGTCTTAAAAAAGATGCAAAAACAAATACTGCAATGGTTTGGTCACGTGAGAAATGAAAAATATGTGGGATGAAGGATAGAGCTGTTAGAAGTTGAGAAAACAAAGAAGATGAAAGGACTGTGTCGCAGAAGACTGGAGAGAGAAATTAAAGAAATTGTTAATAGAAATAAATTTTATAAAATGGATTTGTAAAAGTTAGGTACTAAGTAAACAAAAGAGACCATCTTTTATTTTTATTAATAGATTTATCAGATCAAATATTACCTGCTAAAATATTATTAATAATTGGTCCAGAAAATTTTTTTTGTCAAATAGAAATGTTACCTTTTCAGTTTTTAGTAGTAAAAAGCCTTCACCTTTAACAAAGCTAGTTGTATCACTTGACTACAGTAAAATATATCGTAAGAAATGTGTATCGTATATTCCAAAGCAAACAACAAAATTTACAGAGTGTCACATATCTTATAATTCAACCTACATTTTGCTACGCGAACACCATCCAATTTAGAGAAAATATTCCTTCCATTTGTTCAATGGAAGTAGTTTCAGAGACTTAAACAAAATCGATACCGACCCATATGCAGGAACGTTGTACATAACTTGGCATAGCCATTTATTAAATAGTTCTTTTCAAAACAAATTGTTAACCCGGAACACGTTCCAGTAATAGACATTTTCACTGAGAAACGTTACTATATTTTTACTAGTATCGCGGCCATACGTTACTTGCGGAAAATGGTCGGAACGAAGGATCTATAAAAATGTATGATGTCTACGTTAGCGTTAACGGTATTAAGTTTCTCGGAATTATTTCTATTTTAATTCTAAAGATTTCGAGTATAAAGGATTTACGTGATATGTTATACCTACTTAAATTTTAATTAAAGCGTAAAACCTAATATCACTCTCGCCACGTTTAGCTTTTAATAGTGGATCTTCTCTTAATGATTACAAAGTACTTAAAAAATTTATCTTAACAAAAATTGGTATTTTAATGCTTATCATTTGCATAGGGTGATATTTTTGAGCAACGCAACCTGGCCTAAGACTACAACACTATTAAAAATCAGCATTTTCTTTCTGGATTTAATTATTGTATAGAATCTTTAATCAGGAACGAATAAAATTTCTGGTTATAAAGGAACAAAATGATGTTCTGGATGTAAGTAAAACGACCAAACCCAAAATGACCATTTTCTTGACACTAACTCGGTTTGTTTTGACTTGAAGCGTTAAGACATCTAGCTTGATTTTTAACGACTACCCCCTCTGATTTGTGATGTGCTTTTACAAATGAATTACGGTGTCAAGCTTTACCCTTCAAGACTTATTACAAATATGAATAAACAAATAATTGTATCAGTTTAAATCCATAGCTTGTGGCAAACAAATAAATTTTAGGCTACACATGCAATAACACATTACCCAAACAATTCCAACAAAGTTTCTTACAGTATTCGTTGGACAGGGAACAGGTGTGTATGGATATCAATAATCTGCGCCGGTGTCCTGGACTAGTGCTGTTATCAAATTAATAGGTATTTAATTTGACTAAAGTAACAAACCAATCTACAAAAAAGGTAGGATCTAATTAATTATGATTATGAGTGAATCAGGGGGTGGTGCTGAGCTACTCCAGAATAATATTATAATGGATACGGAAGATAAAAGGTACATTAATTTGAAAAACAGATATAAAATAAATGATTCAGGGTAATACTATGTCTTTTTGAATCTACAGACAAAAACTTGTCCCGCTTATCACCAGTACGTGTCGGTCATTATTTGTTTAAAAGCCAATATTTTAAACACGATGTACTAGACATTAAACCTGTTGGCAAAAATAAGATAAAAGTAATTTTTAAAACTTATCCTTGCGCAAATTATCTAATTCAACATGGATTATTACTACATTAAGGATAATAAACTTGTAGCGTATATTCCATCATTTTTTATTTAAAAGAAGGGAATTATTAGGGAAATCGATACGTTCTTGGATGAAAAGTATATTTTAGAAAATATTGTTTCAGATAAAAATTTTGTCGAAGTAGAAATGTAAAAACGGAAAATAATTGATTCGGATAATGAAACAATTCTTATTCCTCGCCAGATGCTAATTTTGACATTTGAAGGAAATAGCATTCCTACAACTGTTAATTTAGACTTGGTTATGTTTAATGTTGAACAATATATATATATATATATATATATATATATATATATATATATATATATATATATATATATATATATATATCCGGTTGTTCAGTGTTTAAATTGCTTTCGGTTCGGTCATACTGCTCCGCAATGCTAATCAACATCAAATCGCTGTAAAAATGTAGTCAAACTCATGGTAATAATGAAACATGCACTAACTCCCTATTCTGTGTACATTGCAACTCTACTAAACATAAGTCACTCTCTAAACAGTGTCCTGTATTTAAGCACAAATACAAAATCAAATCAATCATGGCTTTAAAAAACACTAGGTTCGAAGAGGCAGAAATAATAGCTAACATTCCTTTATATGCCAAGGTAACAACAAATAATAAATTCAATATTCTCAATACTATACAAAATGTTCCTGCCTTAACCCTTAAAGTTCTTGAAGGTACAAATTAAAATCAATCCTATTGACCTACTTAAAAAAAAACAAGAAACAAGCGTACAGCTATCTCCACTGCTGCGGCCAAAAACCCACAACCTTTCCCAAGATTTCCCAATGCTACAACTGCCAACACCTCACCCTAACCTATAATCCCTAATCCCTACAGGAACGAGTTTATGCCTCTTCTTCTTCTTAGCCTTCTGTCGTGTATGTTTGGACATAGGCTTCTCCCAACTCCTTACGTCGGTCTCTATCCTGAGCAACATATTTCCAATTTGTTCCGGCTATTCCTTTAATGTCATCAACCCATCTCATCTGTGGTCTTCCTCTCGGTCGTTTACTTTTGTAAGGTCTCCAATGTTGTATTGTAGTATTCCAACGTTGGTCTTTTTGTTTAGCAGTGTGGCCCGCGAAGCTCTATTTAAGTTTGGCAATTTTTGTTGCTATGTCCTCGACTTTTGTTTTGGATCTTACCCAGTCGTTCCTCTTTTTATCTGACAGTCGTATACCTAACATTGATCTTTTCATTGTTTTTTTTTTGTTGTGGCTAGTTTATTCATGTTTATCTTGATTAGGGTCCAGGTTTGACATCTATATGTCATGATAGGATGCATTGATTGAACACTTTGCTCCTCAAGTATTGGGGTATTTTGCGGTTCTTAAGTATCCAACTAAGTTTTCCAAATCCTTCTCTTCTCTTCCAAAGTCTTCTCTTCTAGTAATTTCCGCACTTTGGTTCTCTTTGTCACGTCTCAGGATTTGGCATAGGTAGATATATTCCTGGATTTGTTCTATCTCACTGTCATTTATAGTTATACGTCTGGGGTCATCTGTGTTTGTCATTACTTTTGTTTTATCATATTTATTTTTAGGCCGACGTATTGGGAGCTGGCTGCTAGTTCCTCCATCATAATTTGCAGTTTATGGCTTATACAGAAAAATCAGAATGTAAAATAATCAATGAAATTCCAGCCTTGATAGAAAATATTATTATGAAAATTAAGCTTAAAATATTTTTACCTAAGTTACAAAAAAGTACAAAGGAAGAAATTGAAAGAATGTTGATCAACCTAACAGATATTCAAAGCGATGGGGAACAACAGGACATTTAACATACTTCAGTGGAACTATCAATCTATAAATAAATATAAATCTAGTTTACTTAATTATCTCGAGCACAATGTTGTTGATGTCATTCTGCTTAATGAAACATGAAAAATAAAATATTTAGTTTAACAGGTTACAACGTCATCAAAAGCGATAGATCTGATGAATACGGTGTTTGCTTCTTTCTGTAATTGCTCTTCCTTTTTTGTCAGCTATGTCAGGGTCAATTTTTTTTAGAAGTTGAATGTATGTTGTTCGTTGTCTAGGTTTTTTATTTCGTCACACATTCCATTTATCCACTTTTCTGTTGCTTCTTTCATTTTTAAATTTATAGTTCTTTGGTACAACACAAACATTGGTAGTCAACAAAACAAATACAGGTAGTCTAGGCACCGAAGAACATTGGGAAAAAATTAAAACAAAAGTAATTGACGCAGGAAGAAGGATCATACACCAAAGAAGGATCAAACAAGAAGAGAATGGTTCAATGACTAGTGTAAAAAGGCCTTACAGAAAACAAATTAAGAAAACATAAAATATATGAAAAGAAGAACCAGAAAAAAAAGTGCAAGCTACGAAGATGCAAGAAAGAGAACCGATAAAATATGCCCAACAGGGAAAAGAAAATACGAGAATAGTAATATAAAGGGAAGTGTTTAGACATCTACCCAATATAAGAGAGGGATGCAAACCTCGAAAAAATCTATACAGAAATCAAAAAGGGCCAATAATCAGTGATGCAAAACATATAAAATAATTTTGGAAAACTTATTTCCAAACTCTCCTAGGGATGGAAGAAAATAAAGAGCATATTGACATGCATCACACTGAGAGAGATAAATATATAACCCGGACGGTGAGATAGGTAAAACAAGCAATATGAGTACAGAAGAATAACAGAGTACAGAAAAAACCGGGATTTTATGCCCAATCTATAAAAAAGAGGATAAACTAAAATGCAAATATTATCGCGACATAACCCTCTTGTGCACATCGTACAATATTTTTACTTATATATTAAATATACTACTCCAAAAACTAACCTAAAATTATGTCGAGGATGACCAAACCGGTTTTCGACAAGGAAAATCTACAAATGACCAGCTATTCACAGTGAAACAAATTCTAAACAAATCGTGGGAAGACAACATTAACGTTTAAAACATACTCATCGATTTGAAATAGGCCTAAAATTGTAACATCCCCAAAAATATATTCAACTAGTAAAAGCAACAATAAAAATAGGAAGAGGTAATCATCTAACAAATAAATCAATAAATATTGCCGCATATGCTGATTACATTAGTAACATATCTCGCAGAACAGAAGAGGCGACAGAAATACATTCACAAATAGAAACAGGGGCAGAAGGGATCGGACTATAAATAAATATTCAAAAGACAAAAAACCAATACAGGCAAGAGCTAGGGAAAGCAGACGCACAGTTGAATTAGAGAACGATATTTAAACTGTAGAAAGTTTAACATATTTGGGAGTTGCATTAAATACGGATGGGATAGAAGAGCCAGAAATTTAAAGAATAGTAGTAAAGGGAAACAAAGCTTAATTTTCACTCGCCCATATATTTCGCTTTAAAAACACATAGCGGAGATAAAAAATCAGGACATAGAAAACTATTATTAGACCAATATTATGTTATGGATGCGACACATGGGTGATTACAGAAGACAAAAACGAAAGCTTTAAAGTCTTAAAAAAAGTTTTAAGAAGGATATTTGGACCTTTTAACAAAAATGGAATATGGAGATCCAGGTACAACCATTGACTTTACCAACTGTTAATAGAGGCACCGATCTCAAAATTTGTAAACTTCAGAGTCTTCGATGGGCTGGTCATGTAGTGAGAATGGAGACTGAAAGATTATCATAAAGAGCCCCAGATGGTTAAATAAAGGACTCAAGAGCAAAAGGAAGGCCACGGAAAAGATGGCAGGATAAATTGGCAGCGGATGCGCGTAAAATTTGCTAGACGTGAGAATCTGGAGAAAATCGGCGCGGGACCGACAAGGTTGGAGGCATAGTTTGGAGAAGGCTAAGGTTCGATTTGGGCTGTAGCGCCATTGGAGGAAGAGAGAGGTTCTTTGGATTTTTTTATATAGATGTGGGTTGTTTTTTTTTGGTTTCTTCTTTCTTTCATGAGTTTCAAAATATCTTAAGTCATCTATTTTCTCTTTCTTATTTTGTATTCTTTTATTCTTCTCTTTGTACTTCAACTATGGTATTTTTTATGGTTTGTATGGTTGTATGGTTGTATGCATGTATGGTTATATAATTTCTATTTCTTTACCATCTATTATGATTGGATTTTTTAGATTTCCATCTATGGTTTGGTGGTTACTTTTTTTATCAGCTTCGTTTCTAAGTATTTTATTGTTGCACTTCGTTAGTTTGTTTCGACTTGTTGTTTGCAGTTTTTGTGTGAGATTAACAACGACTTGATTGTTGTCTGAAGATGCGTCTATACCAGTGTAGGTTTTTGCAACTCTGTAGATTAAATATAATGATATTAAATTTAAATAAATTTTGCCTAAGCTTAACAGTAAAAAATAAAAATATAAAAGTATACTTACGGCAATTATAACATATATTTTGTCACTTTCTGATGAGAGACTTGATACCGTATTTACGAGGCTTCTGTGGAATATACATCCGATAGAAACATCGTCCTCTGAAACCTATAAGCATTTCGTCAATACAGGCATATTCACCTATAGAATAACACGTTTGGCAGTTTTTTATAAATTCACATAACACCCATTAGATAGCCGCAATAGAGTCACAGTTGCTTTTGTCCCTGTCAGTAGAATTGTCAAAACGAAGACATTGTAAAATTGCCGTAACTCGTCTTACAGAAAATATGCAGCGACATATTTCTCGACCAGTTCTATCTGAAGCAAAAATTGACTCCAAATCTATATTGTTCAATTTAACAATAGCTCCGTACATTAACATGCCATTATATGCGTCTAGCTGTTGAATGTAAATATCGTCTTAATCGACAGAAGATGGATTTTGAAAGTTTTTTCACACTTGCGCTTCTTTTCGTTGGTTCTTCTTATTGGTTCGACTACAAATTTCTGGAAGAATTTAATTTGTAAATAAAACTTCCCAAATAAAAAAAAATCGAAATAATTACCTCTATTTGCTGTCCCCTTAACGCCAAAAATGTGTGAAGTAATATTATGCTGTCTGGTGCGAACATTTTGTTTAGATTCCAGTGTGCTCCACCTGTATTTATTCTTCCCACAAAAACCCGACGTCAGTCGCCTTTTCTTCCTAGGCATGGGTTCACCGTCCGACTCCATATCGGCCTCATCATAATCACTAAGTGCAAAAATATTCAGTTAATCTTTAAATATTTATATCCCCTTTGGATATTTATTTATGAAAATATTCACTTTGACTACTAAATGCCTCACAATTACTATATACAAAACTGAGTACTTAGTTGTAGGAGAAAAACCAGAAAGCCTACAAATCGAAACGGGAACTATAAAACCAAAATACAATTTTAAATACTTGGGAGTCCAAATAACATCAAAAGCAGGAAATAGCGAAGAAATACACTCAAGGATTGGCCAAACAAGATCAGCCACCAGACAGCTACACGGACTATTATGGGATAAAAAAATTACAAAAAAATTAAAGAAGAATTTATAAAACAATAATAGAAAGTATTGAGCTGTACGGCGCCGAACTCTGGGAAATAAACCAAAGAAACAAATCAAAAATTAAGGCCATGGAAATGAACTACTGGAGACGATGTTGCCAGCTCACTAGACTTGATAGGGTGAGAAACGAAAATATTCGGAGAGAAATGGAAATCGATCTAGACATAATAGACACAATCGAAGCCAAAAGACTTAACTGGTATGGACACCTTCAGAGAATGCCTGAAAATAGATGGCCAAAAAAAAATAGAAGAATGGACTCCACCAACTAGAAGAAAACAAGGTAGACCAAGACGATCCTGGAGAGACGATGTCGACGATGCAATGACCGCCAGAGATCTAACAACTGAAGATTGCTTTGACAGAAAACGCTGGAAATTAGAATGCGAGAAGCGGCGCCAGCTGTAGAAGACTCACTTGTTATATATAATACTAAAGTCACTTTTAACAGTATCTAATAAATTTTCTAATTATTCTTTAAATCTTGGGTCAGTAACTAATACTTTTATAACATTTGCACGAGAGCTCAATGCCATTTTCCTTTAAATTTAAAAATTAAAATGTCCAAAATAAATAACGTATATAGCGAGGTGAGGTTTGACAGCTCTCAGTTATTAAAGATCGTGGCCTGCAGTGTAATCTATTGTATTACATAAGAAGTGTGCATTTGTAGGCGGTATTAAACAGACTGCCTGAGAGGTACATGAAGCCTCTTAGTGCTAACTTGCGTAATTTGACAAAAAACAACAATTTAAATATTTGCTGTGAGTTTCTACACTCCACCTCGCTACTTACGGGTTAATATAAAACACGTCCTAATTTTAAAAATAAAAAAAATCAAATAAAAATTCTTCTTACCCACACCCCAAGTTACAGGTTTTTTTGTGGCAATAAAGACCTCTGATAAACATTGTATGATTTGTCTACTATCTGCGGTTTCTATTTGCGAGGAGAATTACCGGACACCCTCTATAGTGCGCAACGTATCATAACAATATCCTTGCAGTGTTTCTTTTACCAACAATATATTCAGGAAGACCAATGCCGTATTCTCTTGTAACAACGAGATTGACGTCCTTAGTTAGTTGTTCTGATATACCACTGTAAGTTCAGGCGAACTTTCTCAACCGCTCCCCATCTCTCTCGCTATCTATCTCTTTATTATTTAATTCTTTTTTTCTGTTTTTGTGCCAATCTTAGTATATTATTCTTATGCCAATCTCCTTTAAATGACCATTGTTTTACATATTTACGTACTAAACAAAAAGCGTGAGATATGGTTTCGAAAACATGCATGTTACTTTTATGGAAACAATTTCGTTACAAAGACTATTAATATATTATTACTGTTTTTAAAAACAAATCTCCATCATCATAAAAATTATCGAAGCATGAACAATCAATTTTCACGCAGTTAGGCAAAAATTTTAAATATATTACCCTTTTTATATTTTTAAATATTTAACGAAGAATGAAATATGCAAATTTATAAAATTTTCCGAGACTTGCCGCTACCGTGGTAGGAGACACGGTCATAAAAATATGTACCCACACGGCCGTGACGAATAAAACAAAGCGGGTCTCATTTAAAGTAATATGAGACAATATTCCCTGCCATACTGTACGTGAATCTGGAAAATCAAATAAATAGGGGAAGGACCCTGCGATGTGTTACCGGTGTAGGGTGAGGTTTTGTGATATAAAGAGAGAAGTATTAATTGCAAAACGTCTATACGCTTGTTTTTAACCTCGGTCAGTTATTATTTTTGGGGCGAATGTCCATGTAATTGTTTAATTATTTCTCCTAAATACTTTTTTCGCCACCGATCAACTATTCAAAATAATGTTGACTTAATAAACAATAGAGAAATATATAATAAAGTATGTAAAGAAATATGTTTCATATATGTTTTAAAATATGCATCTGTTTAGCAACTAAATATGAAAAAACTTTTTTTTAATAATATTTTAATAATATAATGTATGTGGATCTATTTACGGTTTTGAAAGAGTATTTCATCACTTAACACTGAGCGGCACAACCAATCTACTAGATACCCACGGTGGTCTTTTCATCACCCCGTTCAAAGGTAATTAAAATAACACATAAATTAAAAGCAGTTGCTCAGGGTCATGTTGATGGCCTTATTGAGAGTAATACTGACAAGAGCAAAGACAACCACTGACTAGTGATAAAGAAGCTGATAGAGAAGTCTGAAGAATACAACCAACCGTTGGCAATGATATTCGTTGACTACAAGCTTGTTGCTTTTGACACGTATTACGACTGATGAGCTTCCCGTATCACTGCAAAATTTTAATTAAGTTTTTTTAATATTTTATTAGTCATTGTAAAACTCGCAAAATCTAAAATCGCATCATTTAAAAAATATTTATTGCACGAATGAAACAGCTATAATTAATAAAAAAAAAGAAAATAGCTACAGTATATAAAAAAACTTTTTAATATAACTATTTTACATGTAAATTATAACATTCTAAGCAATGATGAGACTCGTCCTCATATATGTATAGTTGCAGTATACTTATATATTTTACTTTCGTAGCGTATTTATTATACTTGCTGTATAATATTATTATAATATAGTATAACGCTCAGATTTAGAGGTTTTGGCAGTTCTGCTTTAATATATAGTGCGGCGGCTGGTTGCTCTGATAATTAAATATGTAATTAATAAAGTTAATAAAATTAATAAAGTTTTAATAATATGAAAAAACCGAACAAACCCAAAACTGTCTTTTTTTCTGTTTTTCTCCTTTTGTCCGAAATATATATATATATATATATATATATATATATATATATATATATATATATATATATATATATATATATATATATATATATATATATATATATATTAATGTATAATTTTTAAAAATAACCCTAAAATGTGGCTCATTGAGCTAATGGTCCGGAAATCGTTGCAGGATACGAGTTTTGTTTTGTTTTCTTTGGTAAAGCAATAAACGTTGACTTTAGCCATGATCTTGGTATTACTCCGTTTAAATATATGTTATCATCTAGGTTTAAAACATATTTATTTTCAATCGATCTTCTATCAACGAAAGGTAGAGCTGATTTAAAAGTTCTTTGGCCTCATCTATCCTATCAGCTATTAGCACAATATCATTTGTACCTCTCAGATGGTTAAGCTTTTTTCTGTTTATGTTTATGCCCTTGTCGTTCAGTTCAGCCCTTTTACATAGAAATTCCAAAAGCGTAGTAAACAGTTTCGGTGATATGGTATCCCCAGATGTACTCAGTAAATTCGGCATTCTGCCAAGGCTTCTAACATTTTTATAATAGTTTATACAAAAATATTAAAGTTAGTGTTTTATCATATTCAGTAAATTTTTGTAGATTTTATTGAGAAACTTAAGCAATATGTTATATGACAAAATGTAGACACAGAGTATCATGTTGTTTTATAAAAAAATGTTTTTTTAAAATCAGAGAATTTGTTTAAATAATAAATTCTTATTCAGGTTCAATGAAATCAAAGGCCTGTCATATTGCTTTTAGGTTGATAAAGCTGTTAAATAACATACTTTAAACTTTAGCCCGGAATTACAAATCAGCTTATAATAAACACCAAGCAACATTCACTTTATATAATTTATCCACCTTAGGGAAATAGGGAAAATGACATATATCGAAGGGTGGATACCTTTCTCTGTGAAATGAGGGTGCGAAGAGACGTCAAATTTACAAAAACCCTTTTAAGGTTACGTATGAATATAAAATGTAAGTAGATAAGTTTTTGCTAAGCCTGTGGTAGATTGTGTATATTAAATTAGTTTCGAGATGTCTATAAGTACACTGTTAAAAAGTCTACTATACGTACTACTATAAGTACACTTATTTTGAATTTTCATATTATAAAAAATTCGGTTTATAGTTAATATTTCTTACTTGCCTATATGCCTTAATCTTTTAGAACTTATCGTCCATCGATAAAGTGTTGAAAAATTTAGAAAGGTGCTCCGGTCTCGTTTTTACAAACGATCGTTTCAATTAGAAGTCATCGTCATCTTCTCTTGACAGGTTTTTCTAGCTCTGACTAAGCAAAGGAAAAATAAGTAACAATTCGCTGACTGAAAAGTGTATAATACTTTTAAATTAACCCTGTGTTGCCCCTTGTAACTTTTAAGTTACATATCGAATAAGAGTCATAAAATACTTTCTAAATCTGATATATCGTAAAGGTTCGTTGTTTCTATACGGTTATAGGCAGCTGTCTACGGCAGAACATTTCAATCATACACAAGGTCATATTTTATGCATAGGTTCTAGCAGTTGTCGTTAGTAGTGTTGTAGCGTTGTAATACCTAGGTGACTTTGATCACAATTTCAAGTAATTCCTACACTAGCTGACCAAATAAAAAAAATAAAACTAAAAGTAACTACATTCTGAATCTTATTGTAGCAAATATACGCTTTGATAATAAAATAACAGAAATGGAACCTATTTGTGTAAAATTATTTTATTGCAAGAAAGAACTAAATAATGTTCAAATTAGAGATATTTGTGGATATGGCTCTGAAGATTCCATTCTAGAATTCAACAGTGATAATGATGAAGTACATATTTCAGAAAATGTTTGTTCGAAACAAGTCAGCGTGGGATATATGGAAGACAATAATGAGAACCACGACGATGATAATCAAAAATAGGATGACAATGACAACGAAAATACCGTGCCCAATCATCAGCATATCATATGGAAACGAATTACCGCCTTAATTAAATTTACGGTCAGGACCTAAAAACTCGTATACTCCAATCAGGTATTTTAGAACGCCGATAGATGCCAATATTTTGGACAATATCGTTTATTAAACAAACCTGTATTCTACCCAAAAGAACACCGAAAAATTTTAAAATGTGGACAAGAACAAAATATAACAGTTTTTCGGCGTATGTTTGTTCATGTCATTGTATGGTTTACCCTCAACTAGAATGTACTGGAAAGCGTCTACTCGAATTTCAGTTGTCGCAGAAACTATGAGTCGAACTCGCGGGAACAAATAAAAGTCAATATTAACTTCAATGGCAATAGCTAGATTATTCCCGAAGATAAGTTATACAAAATCAAACCGCTTTTAAAACCAGTTATAGCAAATTTTCGGAAAATTCCAATGACAAAAAAACTTTTAGTGGATAAACAAGTTATTCCTTTCAAAGGAAAATATAGTTGTATATAAAAACAAAAAAACTGATATATCAATAAAGTTTTTATATTTATTATATTCGATGACATTCTTTGGCTTTGGTACTAATCATTGGCACTTTTTGTTTGTCCCTACTGATGGCAGCCTTGAATTTATTCTTTAGTCTTCCAACCAAGGAAACGATCTTTTGCAAACAGTCATATGTTGTTACTAAATTATCGTTGAAATGCAGCATTGTCCACAATAACTGGAAGCGATTCCTTGACATTACTTTTTTGACATTATTCACATAAAGATCATTCTTTGACCACTACGAATAAAAAGATGAAAAATGACATATTCCCATCCATATAACTATACCCAGGAATCGTTTTATTTCGGCGACATCAGTGTTGTGCCCCGCGGTTATACGTATGCTTTTCTTTTATGATTTCTTTCCTGACACTGCAGAGCACAACGATTTGTTTCTTGCATTAGATACTATGGGTTCTTATAAAATTTCCCGTTCCTAGACTTCAGAATGTTAGGCAATAACAGATTCTATAGCAGCATCAACATGTTCTCCGAAATCGTATATTATTTTTCTTACTGGTGGCCGCCGATACAACTTGTCCCAACGGTTTGGTGTTTCGGGCCTCACGTTTTCTGTTTTTATTCTGTTCCTGAGTCATCATTTTGGCTTTACAACCCTGTGTGGGTCCTAGCCTCCCCAAGAATTTTTCTCCAGTCGTCCCTATCCATCGCTTTCCTCCGCCAAGCACGTATTTCCATATTTCTCATGTCTTCATCGATGTTATCTAGGAATCTTGTTCTGGGTCTTCCTCTTCTTCTTTGACCAATAGGTCTATCAAGGAGCGTTTTTCTAGCTGGGTCAGTTTGCTCCATCCGCATAACATGGCCTACCCACCTCAGACGTCCTATCTTTATGTGTTTTACAATATCTGGTTCCTGAGTACTCCATTCATTTTCACTGTCACTAGAATCAGTCGTCCGAAAAGTACGTGTAGCCAAACTCATACGATTCTTGATCTGACATATTTCTTGCATTTCTCGCCAATATTTTTCTAAGTTTTTGTTGCTCGTTCTCGTACGACTGCATTGTACCGCCGTAATCTAAGGATTGACAAGAAAAATGCAAGCCACGGCGATACAGAACAGAAATAGGTAAGTCAAGGCGTGATGCCACGTTGGAATCACAAAGGCATTTTGTGATAAAAATCTTGGTGGTGACCGCAAAACTCACATTTTGGAAAATAAAATTTTAACCAAAATTCACATTTTAGACTTTTAGATTTTGATTTAAAAGTTAAAAAAAATAATAGAAATACTTTTAAAAAGTAATCGGCCAATGAACACATTAAAATTTTCAATATGGTAATACTTAATCTGTTAAAACAAAGGAAATAAAGAATTAAAAAAAAATCTTCAAAAATGTTTTAATTTGATCCTATCCTTGAAGTATATTCAAGTAGATTTTTTTTTGCAGTTAAAACAAATGGGCAGTACAGGGTTAAAGCATCAGTTAGATATTTTTACGTTAATCTCGTAGCCAGCAATTATTGAAGAAAAAAAGTCATTACTGTTTTGCCTGTATATCGTGATATATTACAAGGATCACCTCATTCGCAAGCTTATTTGATCCTATGATAAAAGACTTTGCTGTAACTCAGTTTGTGTACGATACTATGGACAAATATTAATATTTACACCAACATTTTCTGAAATTGCTCTGATTGAAATTCGGCAATTTTCTCTTATCAATACTTCCACACATGTCATATTCTTGTTGATGCAGTCCTCAATGCCCCTGATAATGGCTTATTATTCGTCTTCTCTCTTCCATTTTTAAATTCTAGACACTATCCCTTTGCATTTTTATCCGCAAAACATGTGTTTCCATACATTGCTTTTCATTCGCGTATAAAGTTGTAATGGTTGCAAACATTTAGCAAACAAAGATTGAATGACCGTACACTAATAACATTAGGAGAAGGATTGTTAATTACAAACAAAGTTGTCAGTTAAGTGATTAACTGATTAGAATTGTTTCTAAAGTTACTCTGATCAACGACGGGTTTCAACTGAATAAGCGTATATTTATAGTCTATCTATCGTGGCTATTGAATTTATACACTAAGCAACATACAGTTAACCCCTATATTTACCTAAGTTACATTAACAATTATCTAAAGATTCTAAAAGAACGTCTCTTCTAACTTTCTATCAAAATCGAATACTTTTCTGAATTATCCATCAGACAGGGGATGCTTCGACGAGCGTTCTGTATGCTACCGATCTCTCTCGTCGGTCTATACTTCCCAATAGTTTTTACTTTTTATAAATTCAATTAATTTTGTAAAATTCGTAAAAGTTTGTTTTAATATTCCACGTAAAGTTTTGAAAATTTACCTTTGAATATTACCAAAGTTTTGCGTTTGAATATTTGCAACGTTTGTAATTATTTCCTCGATGCTTGTTTAAAATTATAAATCATAAACAGGATGACAATATTGTAAATTAAATGATAAAATTTGATTAGGTTCATTTTTTCCGTTTGGAATGGGAACCAATCCTAAATGCTGAGGGACTTTGGCCACATATTGAGTTATGGAGACTGATAGAAGATTGGTTTAAAATTTGACTCAAAGACTATCAAAAATGTAGGAAGATAAACAATAAATTAAAATGGCAATCTCACTACCATTTAGAGCATAATGGCAATAATATATTACAATTCGAAGGACCACCCACTAACTTGGAAATAAAAAAATACAAACATTAGTTTACAGTATTAGCAAAGTTTTTACGTAGAGATCTTATATTTAAACCTCCGATTCATAATGTGCGTGAGCATAAAACACTATAGCGCTGATACAGTTTTCAGGTCACTAACTGGGACATTAACCAAGGATTTTTTTTTTAGTTTCAATAGACTAAATTAACAATAAGCGTTTGAGAAACGTGTAGCTTTTAACCTATATGCGAGACACACCATAACTCTAACATACGTGAGAGCTTTTACTCTAAACAAAAAGCATCGAGACTTTGCTGGAATCAAGATGATACTGTAAAGGCAGTGTCCACCCTGGGTAAATTGTAAATTTTTACTGACTACTTTCTAATTATAATTTCAATGCCTAGCAGGGGGTTAATGGGGGACAATTTAGAAATTGCTATTAGTTAGGTAACACCCCCGTTTTAAATATTTGCTACCCAGGATTTCCTGAGTTAACATTTTCAGTAGGCAAAAGCATCTATTAAAGGGAAAAATTATTTTACTACCAAAGTCGACACAACACTAGGATAGATTTCTTACAGAAATGTATTCATACTGTGAAGCGCGGGGCTAGGTGAAGTATTCCTTTAGCTATACATATTTTAAACTACTTTCTATTAGGCACAATTACAGTACTACAGAAGACTATCGGCTTTAGACAATAGAATAGAAATCAGCTTAATGACAGGACAAATATGTTCTCAATAGGACAACGCTGTAAGTTATAGTTAATAGACCAATGTTTCCAAAAGGATTGCTGTAAGATTAGGAAATTTTACAGGTATTTTATTTAGTTTTAATAAACTTTATTAACAATAAGCGTTTGCCGAACGTGTAGCTTTTAACCTATAAGCCAGATATACCATAATTAGAATAGTTTTTACTCTAAACTAAAATAGTCCAAATCTTGCTTGATTCAATTGCAATGGGATGGTGGGGGACAACTTCAAAATTAGTTAATTGAAACCACCTTTTTAAATGTTTCCTACCTAAGATTTCCTAAGTCAACGTTTTCGTTGGGTAAAATCCTCTTTTAAAGGCAAAAATTGTTTTACTACCAAAGGCGAAACAACACTTGAATAAATTTCTGTAAGAACAGAGACTTCTAATTAGTAAAGAGATCTTTTTCTATTTCTAGTCGGTTCTTCTATGCATAATTTGATATAAAGTTATTGAAACTTAATCAGCAATTATCTAGGTTTTAAAATTCTTGAAGAATTCTTAAATTTTCACTATCGTTTGAGCTATCATATCGTATAAGACGATTTATGTATACAACCTTTGCTTTGTGATTTAGCCGTTTCTTAATACGGTTACTGCCATTATATTAGCCAAAAATCCGTCTTTCAGGCCTACTTACTGTTTTTAAAGACCAGTTTTATTATCCCAGAAATCCTCGAAGTGTTTTATTTAAAAAAGATTGTTTTTCTTTTTTTATTGATGAGACCTACCGTATGATCACGCGACCTCAACATATAAAATTTTATCAAATAGCTATGTGCAACAAATGACGTGTCTCAGCGACTCATATACCGAGGCTGTTCTTATTGCTGTTTCAGTCTAGTGTATGCCGTGTCGGGAAATTATCGGATCTGTTCCAGTCTTGCTGAGATGCTTGGTTTGTAACAAAAGCTATAAAATCCGTGTTGTTTGGTCAATCAAATAAATTATCTTACCAATAAAAGCAAAATCGGTTACAACTATTGTGGCAGGTAAATAATTTTTATACCGAAAATCGATTTTCGTTAACTGCAACTATATTATCTAGATTCTGCGACAGTCGTTGGGGCATCGACCAATTAAATTTTTACCAGCAAGCTTATATTTTTATTTTAGATTACTACATAATATTTTGATTACATTTATTTAAATTATTGTTTCTGTAGCACTAACATTATTTTGTGATCATTTGTAGTTCTTCACTAACTGTTCGATAAAAGTGGGGTAACATTGGTAAAGCTTTTTTTAACTACAACTTACTATTGAATGCAATTATTTAAGAGATATAACCACACTTTTAACAACTCATTTCTATTGGTTGACGCCCAAAAAATGGTCGCAGGATCTTGGGGCTAATCTTAATAGTAGCTGTGTATCTAACCTTATATCTCAGAAAATATTGTGCCAATGTTCTTACAGGAAATGTTATCTGACTAAAACGATAATTAGCTATTTGGTGAACCGTCAGGTGAATACGTTTCAGGTAGTGAGTATGAATCCGATGATTCTACTGAAGAACCATTGTTACCGAAACTCACCAAAGGACGTACAAATTCGCCACAGACACGCTGCTCAAATATACCAAATAACGAAAATTTAATCATGGAAACAATTGAACAGCTTATTTAGGACAATATTCGTTTAAAAAAAAATGACAAAGAATCTGTCGATGCTGACCAACTTATTTGGAGTCATGAAAATAAAAAAATTCATTGATATACTAATTTGTATGGGTCTTGTTCAATAAAGAAGTATCGAATCATATTGATCAAAAATGAACATACCAAAATATGATAAAATATGTGGAACAACTTTCAAGAATTAAAACTTATTTTTTTTTTTTATTTAGAATTTCCGCATCAACCATTAAAGGTTATTAGCGGGTTTTATAGATTTTACGGTTGTTATTAAATATACTAATTACAAATTGCGTATTAAATTACAAATAATAAATTACCAAATTACAAAATGACACATATAATATAACTTAAATTTTGTGTAGTAAACGTATGTCCTTAAGGAATTTGATTGTATTTGATACATTACAGTTTAAAATATCTTCTAAAGTTTCTTTGTTTCTTCTGGAACGTTGTTAATGGCCCTTTCGTAGGAATAAAGAGGACATTCAATCAATGTTGAACAGTTATTGGACATTCACAATAGGAACATTTAGGTGGTAGTTCTTTTATTATGAGATGATGGTGAGTTAACGCTGTATGTCCAATTCTTAGTCGGTTTATAATCACCTGTTACCTTCTGTTTTCTGGAAATTGTAGTTTAGTGCCAATCCTAGTTTTAACGTTTCTAAGGTTAGCCTTATTAGAATTCCACATTTGTTGCCAATTTTTTACACAGTGCTATTTAATAATGAGCTGGATATCACTGAATGGAATTGTAGTCATTATTTCAGTTTGCTCGTCAGTAGCAGCTTTCTTTGCTAATTCGTCTACTTTTTTATTTCCTGCGATACTTGTATGTGATGGTACCCAGATAAATTTAACGTTCACGTGTCTGTTTTGTAGGTGATAAAGTGCTAATTGTATTTGTTGCAGGATAGCATGTACTGGATATATTTGCCTTAAGCTCTGAAAAACAGATAAAGAGTCAGTAATGATAAGAAAGTTCGAGCTTGCATGACTCTTACACATGTCTAATGCTTTTAAAATGGCGATTGCTTCTCCCGTGAAAATGCTGCAGAATTGAGGGATGCAAACTGCATATTTAGACTTTCCTAGAATAAAGGCCGCTGCATGTCCGTTTTCAGTTCTTGACGCATCAGTAAAAATCTTGTTATAACCAGTGTATTCTGATATCCGTTCTTGATATAATTTATTAATGATTATGGGATGTGTGGTACTCTTAGGATAGGCCATGAGGGATATATCAATAGTGAGAAAATTAATAGTCCAGGAAGGTATAGTTCGTTGTGTAGGATAATAATGTGTCAGCTGCTCCATGTCAAAACCATATCTCGTTAAACATTCTTTAAGGGGTGGATATTTAATTTGTTGATGGCAATGTGTAGATGGATATATTTTGTAAAGAAGTGAATAAAGAAATGTGTTGTCTTCGTATTGAGAGGGGGGATTCATCTAGGATAACCTGAAAACTTGAAACAGGACTAGTTCGGTAAGCACCCAGAATAAGTCTTAAACATGTGTTTTGTATAATCTCTAGTTTTTTAAGAATATAATAACTCGCAATTGAATAGCATATTGCACCATAATCCAGTTTACTTCGGATTAATGATTGGTATATATGCAGCAATTTTAGGGTGTCCGCTCACCAAGATCGGTTTGATAGCATTTTAAGGAGATTTATTTTAAATTGGCCGGATACGACTGGCTTTTTAATATGTTCTGCCTATGTTAGCTAACTGTCCAGTCTCAGGCCAAGAAAGTCAATGCTCTCTACTTGTTTTAGGTTGATACCATTTAGAGTAAGTGTTGTTTTGCAATCAGTTTTTCTTTTATTGAATACGATGAAACGAGATTTATCACCCGAGAACTTAAAACCAGTTTTTTGGGACCAGTGTTCTAGTTTATGCAGAAATGATTGCAAAATTTTTGAAACTAGTGTAATATTACAGCAACTAGTATATACAACTAAGTCATCTGCATACAGATCTGCTTTCAAAGGTAGCTTTATCTCTTGAGCGATATTATTAATTGCTATTAAAAATAGAGTGGGGCTTAAGGTTGAGCCCTGTGGAATACCGTTTTTAAGACATTCTGTTTTTGAAGTACTTGGAATACTCTATTATTCATGAAATGTTTTACAAAAGCAAGAAAATTTCCCTGGATACCCCAGTTAGACATGGTTAGTAAAATGTTGTATCTCCATGCAGTATCAATCAATCAGTATTTATATCAAAAAATATGGCAATTACTTTCTGGTTATTTCTAAAAGACCACATATAATATTTTTAATAGCTACTAAGGCATCATGAGTTGGTCTGCCTTTTCTGAAACCGCTTTGGATATGGCTTAATAATCGGTTTTTTTCAAGAAACCATATTAATCTGTTATTTAAAATTTTTTCTAGTAGTTTGTAGGTATTATTTGTAAGAGAAATTGGTCTATAGGAAAGAGGGTCAGTTTTTGATTTAAAAGGTTTTAAAATGGGAATAATTTTTGATTCAGACCAGATTGATTGAAATTTTTTATTAAGGTAAATGTGATTGAAAATGTCTAAGAGAATTAATTTTCATGTGTACGGCAAGTTTTTGATAAATATTATTGGTATATTATCAGGACCCGATGAAGTGTTTCTTGATTTATCTAGAGCTTCTTCAAATTCTTGATATGTGATGGGAAAATTTAGTGGATTATCACTATCTACTATAGATATTTCTGTCATTTCACGTTTATTTTTGAAATCTAAAAATGCGGGATCAATGTTTGCATTGCTTGAATTTGTCTTAAGAGAAAGAGTGTTAATATGAATCGAGTTTTGTTCACCTTTTAGTGTACGTACTTTATTCCAGATTGTAGTCATAGGTGTTGATGAATTTATGGTAGAGACATAATTTGACCATGTTTCTTTTTTTATTTTTCTTAATAAGATATTTAGTTTTTGCCCTAAGTTTTTTAAAGTTGTTAACATTTTCTGTTGTTTTATGTCTTTTTAAAACATTGAAAGCATATTTGCTAGATTTCACAGCTAAAGCTATTTCTTTATTCCACATGGTACTGGTTTTCGTTTACAAGGTTTTGTTTTTCCCACTGCAATATTAGCGCATTTTAGTATAGTATCATTGAAAAGATGAAGAGATGAATCTATGCTATCTTCTAGAATGAAGTTCGTAAGATAATTATTTATTAGATCTCTATATAAGTCCCCGTTTGCTGAGTTTAATTTCCATTTTTGGTAAACAGAAATATTCGGTTGATCATGCGCAATGGTTTCAATTTTAGAGGAAAATGATCGCTGTTATATAGATAATCAAGACTATTCCACGAAAAACCTATAGCTAATGAGTGATCACACAACGAAATATCGATGGCAGAAAAAGTACTATTGTGGGAGCTAAAATGAGTAGGTTTAACAGTATTCATTAATATTAGATTTTGATTATCTATCAATTTCTATGGCCTATGTCCAAAGATGGACCTAAGAAGGCTAATTAGATTAATTTCTGAAGAAGTCTACCACATTTGTCTGTTTTTATACTACCCCATGTGATATTATGACAATTAAAGTCATCAAGTATTAGTTTGGTAGCAGGAATATTATCGATTAAGCGCTGCAAGTCTTCAAGTACATTTTCATTTGGATGAGGGAGGTAAATGTTACTTATGTTATTAGGTCTGCAGTTGATATTGCATGATATAGATACAGCAACGGCTTCCAAATTAGTGTTTAGGTGAATTTTTCTTGCTTCTACACAATTTTTTGTGTAGAAGCGTAGCGAAAAGCGAAACTATACTAGCTTTTGAAAAAGCTAGTATAGTTTTTAATATAAAAGTTTTTAGTTTTAAGATGTGTTTCCTGTAAACAGATTACTAGGGGAGACAATTCTTTCAATGAAATATTAAGAGATTCTACATTGTTGTAATATCCGTTTAGGTTCCATTGTAAAATAAATGTATTAGCCATTTTGGGTACCTGACTGAGAAACAGATATCACTTTCTATATCCGATGAGGAATCAGTGATTATGAGTTGTAATCTTTTTCTTAGCCTTGTTCAATTGGATTTTTATACCGCAGTCTAAAATATGATCATGTGCAAATAATAGAATAACTTTAAATAATATCATATCCGTTGTGTAGTTTTGTACAATGGAGTTAGGGTTTTTTGAGTTTAAGGCATTTTGTATCGCATCACAAAAAACATTAAAATCAAGAGGAAATGTTTGGGACCTAGATTAAATTTATTTTTAATGGTCTCTAACTCTTTAGTAATATCAGAGGGTGAGGCTTTTTGGCGTTTCATTATGTGTTTAGGTTTTGCAAAAGGAGTTGTGGCAGTTGATGTTTCTTGTATATCAGGTGAGGTAGATAGTTGTCTTTTGGTTGTGTGGGGAGGTACTTCGGTATTTAATGGAGGAAAATTTGTTTTATTGGTTTTTTCTGTGGACAAAGTGTGTTTTTCTAATGATGGTTGATCGGATACTAAGGTTTCAGTGTTAAGAATTTGAACGTTAGTGTGGTCGGTATCCATTAGGGGAAGTTATTGTGAAATTACAGTCTCTGGTTGATATGGGCTATTTATGTTGAGGGTTGTTTGTTGACATGTTGATAGAGAATCAGTTTCCGGATGTCCTTTTGTTGCACACTTAGTGCAATTTCAGTTGTCAAGGGTAAAGTATATACGTTAGTTGGTGTTGTCATAGTAAATTCTAACAAAGTCTGGGATAAGGATAGTATCATCAGGAGTAACAAACACTTGGCGGCGAAAGCTTAAAACATGGCTGTATGCAGTATCCGGCATGCCTACTTTCAAAAAAGTTATTCTAGATACTGTTTGAAGTCCCAGCTTTTTCAGTTCATCTTCTATTAAATTGTTTGGGACGGTAGGGCAGACATTAGAAATGACCAGTCTTGTGGCTGGGGTGATTAATCTTCTAATTTCAATTTTTGTATTGTTCAATATTACCGAATTATGTGCTTGCAGTAAGGAATCCACGACATTAGTACTGGTGAGGTAAATACATACTTTATAGTTTGAGATACGTGAGGCAAATAGAATATTTTTTGGTTGCACTAAATTTCACACAGCAATAATATATTTATGAATTTTGACGTCATTGATACTAGAGAGATACAGCTTGCTCTTTGGTCGGATATTTGAAAGAAGTAAGGGCACTTGAATATGTATTTGGTTGGTTGGTTGGTATGGCGAGAAGCCGAAGCTTCTCCATCAGGATTTCCATCCATTTTTGAATTTATTCCGCATACTTCTCCAACTCTATCCTCGAGACGGCCCCGTCTCTAAAGCCGGTAGGAACAGAAGCTAAGAACAAAAAGTGGTTTCTTATCGGTACTCTTGGATATCAAGTTTTGAGGTTACAGTATTAATCAATAGTTAATATTTAGAGATATGCTACTCACAGTTATGATTTATAGCACAAATTAGCACACTAACTATACTGGTTTCACTGATATACTTTAAAAAAAATATTTGGTTAAATTTTTAGAAAAATATTATTAAGTCAGGAGACGACTTAGTTGCTGTATTTCAGTACTATCTCCAGGACCAAAATCCAATTAAAACTTGTTTTGACGCATGATTGTCATTTGTATTACGATCAGCTGCCACATGATCAAAAGGATAGTTAAAAAATTATTTTCATTATCAATTTTATTTTCTGTCTAGAGAAAGATAAAGATCTTATTAGTTTCTCGGCAAATACCTACTTATTTTTTACATATTTTTTTTAAATTACATGTATAATAACCACATGGTTCTTTTGCTGTTCTATGTTTGTGTTAAATTGTAAAATGTACTTAGTTTCAATTGACTGTTTATACAACTTAACTATTTAATGTCTAATATCCTAAGCTTCTTTACATTTTATGCCATTAACTGCTACATGTCTTTTTGAGGTAACACGTTTGTATTAACCTCTCTATGGATGTTTGATTTTTCATATTATTATTTTTAGATGAACTGATGATGCTTTCCGAATATATAGGTAAAGTAGCCACCTTCTGTCTTTTTCTCTCCCTTTTCACCGAAAAACCCACCACTCTTCGAGTGATCCTTAATTATATATATATATATATATATATATATATATATATATATATATATATATATATATATATATACATGTATATATTATTGTCTGTATTTCTATATTTGCGTATTCCACACACCCTGAAACACAACTCTCTCGAACTGTATAATAATGGTGATTCAGGTATTTAATATTTCTACTTAACGAACGTTTTTGTCAACATGTTGTTAGTTATTATATTCTGAGACATACCGATGACTAATGTCAGTCATCGTACACAATTATCAAAGTAATTAATTAACTTAATAAGCCTGCTCAGACTCCAAGCGTTGACCTGTTAAATACCAGTCAACAACTTAGTAATAAAACGCCAGTTAGTAAATGCTCTGAAAGGGCTTTTCGGATAAAATTATGTTTAATGTACCAAAAGCTGTTCATTCAAATCGTTTCTAAGAACAGTTGTTACTTAATAAGAAATATAAAACTATAGGATTTAATTCGAGATATGATGCTTAAAGTTTATTTATTGTTGTTAATATAAATTTAAAATTTCACAATTTTAAAATACACAATGCAATATTCCATTGATCTTTTAAACAGAAAACAACCATGTCAATCTGCAATCATTTCTGAATATTCTATTTAACATATTTGTAAAAAGTTACATATATTTTATTTTAGGCCATTAGTGGTTAGAACAAAGTTCAATTGTGTAGACAGGGTGTCAGGTTGAAACAAAATACTGAGAAGATCGGTAGCTTTAACCCAGATGTGCCTGACGTACAATAAATTTTATACCATAAACATGTTTTTACGATTCTCAAGATAACATTCCATTATCAGAGTTGAGTTTACAAGAGAGAGGTAAAAGGTCTAAAAAAATCTACCACTGGTTAAGAGGAGACATTCACACAGAATATAAATGTAGCATTGTAGAAAAAATTCCAGATAATATCTATAAAAGTCTTTCAATGGTTTAAATTTTTTTATAAGAAATTTATAAAGCTCATAACGTCAGGAACTAATAGATATGCTGCACAGAAGAATCGCCCGCAAGAAGTTCAGAAGTATGAGGTCAAAGGTTTTCTGGGAATTCTAATATTGAATGGTTATGTCAACATTTGTTGCAGGAGAATATTGTTTTGGTAACGTGAAAGGAATGCTAACAATCAATTTGTAACAGAGACTCCTACTTACTTACAAAATTGGATCAGTTATCATATAGAAGACACATTGCAACATCTTTATTATAACAAAATAAAAAAACTGGCTTCCTGTTCTCAAGGTCGAGCATCAGCCACTGAAAACGTCAATATTCGCAGTAACTGATTAGACCAGCGATTCCCTAATGTGGTATGCGTACCACCAGTGATACGCGACGATTATTAAGGTGGTACGCAAGCAGCCATAGGACATACAAAGTAAAATTTACTGAGTTAATAACCCCACGGCGCGTGGGGGCGCCGTCGCGTCTAGTTTGCATTAAGCTCCGCCTATTTTGCTGGCCAGCGCATATTTCGGCGACCGCGACGCGAGTCAAACAGTGACAAAGCTATCGAGCGTCCGCACGCACGTGCAACCAGCTAGCATTCGTCAAATTACCTATCTAATTTGTTTTAAGTCAAGTTTAATATATTTGAATTAACATGGATAAGTGGCTTAGTAGTGTAAAACGACCTTTCATTATTCCACCAAGTTCATCTCAAGAATTAAATTGTGCAGTGATTCAAGATGATGGTAAAAATTCTTTACCATCGAGTTCCACTTCGGAGCCAGATTGTGCGGTAATTTAAGAAGATAAAATACCTACTAAAATTCGAAAAATTACTAGAAAATATGACCCAGAATACATAAATATTGGATTTACGGTGACGGATGTAAATAATGAGCCACGCCCTCAGTGTGTCATCTGCTTTGAAATTTTATCAAATCAAAGTATAAAACCCTTATTACTGAATCGTCATTTTAACACAAAACATTCTACATTAGTAGGCAAACCGAAGGATTTTGTCACCCGAAAATTAACAGAAATGAAAAGCACTAAGAAAGTCATGTCTTTATTTACTGGTAGTACCAAAAAATCAGTAGAGGCATCATTCTTAGTTAGCCTAAGAATTGCAAAGTAAGGAAAAGCTCACACAATTGGCGAAGAATTGTTGTTACCTGCAGCAAAAGATATGGTTACCTGTATGTTGGGTGAGGCGTCAGCTAAAATGCTAGAACTGATATCACTGTCCAATAATACCGTTCAACGTAGGATCGACAGTATGGCATCAAATGTTGAAAATAAAGTCATCAATCATGTAAAAAGTAGCGATTTCTTTTCGATACAACTTGATGAGAGTACAGATGAAACGAAATATGCTCAACTTATGGTTTACGTGCGGTATATACATGAAAATAAAACAATTAAGGAAGATTATTTATTCTGTGAGCCGTTATCAACACGAACTACAGCGAATGAAATTTTCAACAAACTGGATGAATTTTTTGCTGAAAATGGACTTGACTGAATGAATTGCGTTGGCTTCTGCTCTGATGGCGCTCGAGCTATGACAGGTAGATTCGGAGGTGTAGCCACAAAAGTAAAATCTGTTGCTAAGAATTGTAATTTTATGCACTGCAGTATACACAGACAAGCGTTAGTAGTAAAACGAATGCCCGAACAATTTAAAAATGTTCTCCAAGATGCAATCAAGGTGGTAAATTTTATTAAATCTCGGGCACTTAACTCTCGTTTATTTTCAAACTTGTGTTCCGAAATGAGCCGTAACCATATTTAATTGCTGCTACATACAGAGGTTAGACGGCTTTCGCGAGGCAAAATGCTGAACAGATTATTCCAGTTACGTTCTGAGGTGCAGCTGTTCCTGATGGGGACTGATTTTGAATTACGCAATCGACTGACAGACCAACACTGGCTTATATCATTGGCTTACTTATCAGACATTTTCAATCGCATCAACGACTTAAATCTAAGTTTACAAGGTAGATCTACAAATAGATTTTCAGTAAATGATTGAAAAGAGCGAGTCGAATGAGAACCTAGCATCTTTTCCTAATTTAGAAAATTTTATAACTGAAAATGAACTTACAGTGAGTGTAATTGTGATCAATAACATCAAAAATCACAGCCAAATGATCGTTGAAATATTTGAAGAATATTTTAAAGAAGATTATTCGGAGTTCAATTGGATAAGGAACCCATTCGTTTCAGATCTGGATAGTGTTCGTGAAAATTTAAGTGTAAATGAAAAGGAATCTTTAATAGAGTTATTTTGCGATGGAGCTTTGCAAGTGGAACTCAACAAAGAAGATCTGTGTGAATTTTGGCTAAAAGTTAAAAATGAATATCCATCGCTGTCCAGAAAAGCATTACTGTTTCTAATTCCATTTACAACCACATATCTCTGTGAGAGCGGATTTTCTGCTATGTTGATAATAAAAAATAAATATCGTAACAAGCTTAACATAGACACTAATTTGCGCCTGAAATTAAGTACAACTGAGCCAGATATTTCCTCTCTTGTCTCGAACATGCATCATTTTTCGCACTGAGTATATTGTATTTTTTCCTATAATTAATCAGTTTTTATTACTTTACCATTTTCAAGGTTTTTTAAAGATTACCACAGTTCAGTGGTACGCTACTAATTTATAATTTCGTGTGTGGTATGCGAGATTAAAAGTTTGGGAACCACTGGATTAGACTATTTGGTGACTCCATAGGTAAAACTTAACTCGATGTAATTTGTGCCATTATAGATCAAACTCGATAGTAGGTTATATGCCTGGTGTACCATATTTCGTACAATATTTTTTTACTTATATTGCATAAATATTGTGTTTTAGCGACAAACATGTTTTTGCTACCCTATATAATGCGTAAATGTTTAAACTAAGTTTTAGGCATATCTAGGATAACCACAAATGCGACACAGAAAAGTATATACTATTTTAAGGGAATAAGAAACAATTGAACGTTTAAATAAGTTTATTGGCGTTTCAATTTCCACTTCGGAAATCGTTCTCAAAATACAAACATTAATAAATTAAACAAATTTTGTTTTTTATTATTTGGTGAAAAATACTTTTAACAATTTAATTTTTTCTGACTCATTCATTGATAGTTCAGACATATATCATAAGTTTTAAAGTAGACAAATTTAAAATGATATTGCCAATATTGCTGAATTGCGTTCCTGGAACGACATTATTGTACGATAGTTCATTCAATTACATGAAATCAACTTTAACTTGAAAATATCAGTCAGAAAAAAATCATAGCACGTAATTCCTCTTTAACCCATTTGGTCCCACTGTACTCGTCTAAGTACAGCAGCAAAAAGGGCCTAGTAATGACACATGTGGTAAAAAAGTGGTACTTCACGTGTATGTCCGATTCTATTATGAAGTGATTCACTAGATTTTCACAAATTATAACCTAGGTGGCGCTCTTTTTCCTAATTTTTGCCTCAGTAATTATAAGCTAACCTCCATATTTCATTTGGATTATTGAAGTAGTGTTTGTTATTTTGTGATTTTGATACTATTTATTATGTTTTTAACTTTTATTGTTGTAAGGGTAAGTACTAGTAATGTTTATTTATTCGATATAAGTTTTTTTTATTATTGTTGTTTTAATATTACAAAATAGACCTGTACTCATCTGAGTACAGTGGGTTTGTATGAGATCAAAATGATTATTTGGTTTTTTATTGTTTCAGGTTTAATATTGGTATTTGAATAGATTTTCAAGAATTGAAAGTTTTATGGAAGACGTTATAGAACTCTTGCTTTAGCTTCAGATGACCTAGCGAGTTCCACTCATAAAGATGTATTGGTGGTAGTTATTCCTTCTGAGACTGACTATCAAACTGACAATGAGGACATAGATGAAGATGATCTTCAGACTTAAGGCTTTCCGAATGACGTTCCCGGAGAAATAGAGGTTCATTACATGAGTGTTGACTCTGATAACGACGAAGAAGAAAATCTTCCTCTTGCCATTAGAAGAGAAAGTTGAAGGGTCAAAATAAAACCAAGAAATCTGACTGGATGGAAGAAATTACTGATATTAGTATGACATCTACAAAAGGTTACCAAGGTCGTCTGGATAATATGAAAAAACAAATCCGAGGTAAATCTTCTATAGAAATATTTGAGAAATTTTTCGACAATGAACTTATTAAATATATTACACAGCAGACAAATTTATATGTCGCTTAAATTAATAATCATCAATTTCATGTAACGCAGGAAGAGATAAAGACATTTCTGGCTATTTTAATTTTAAAACTGGATACCATAGATTGCCACGAGAGCGCAACTATTGGTGTTTAGATGAGGATCTTCAGGTTCCCCTAGTGATTAATGCAATTTCAAGGAACTGTTTCCAAGAAATTAAAAAATACCTGCATTTAACAGATAATTCGCAAATTGATACAAGGGACAGAAAGAAAATCTACTTATTCTAGAAAATGAGTAGCAGGATCTGTACCAATTATTTTAAAAATGGATGGAAGCGGTAATTTTCCAAAGAAAATAGACAAACAACTTCGATGTCACTTATGCCTTCAAAGAGTACGTTGAATTTATATAAAGTGTGAAGTTACTCTGTGTATTGAACGTGATTATTTTGTACAATTTCATACTAGTTAGATTATACAGTAGACTCGCTCTATAACGAGAACTGAAATGGCAGACTAATTACCTCGTTATAAGCCGATCTCGTGATATCAAACAACAATAATACTGTACATACATAATAAATATGTAGTTTTCTAAAACATTAACTTCCTATAGCAAAGCTATTCGGAGCAATATAAGATGCTAAATATTGTTTGAATGGCGTTTTTGAAAAAAAAAGTTGTTTACTTTTATTGTCAATGATGTATATGTTAAAACAAAAAAACTGTATTCTGTAAATCTGTTCAAAGCGTATTTTCAAGGATAACATAAACTATTGCTTCTGCAATTGGGAGGAGTCTGTCATTTTTGACTGCTTTAAATTGTCCAGTATTCTATCTATCATATTTTCTAAATATGTAAAAAAGTTGAATGCTTCTTCATTTTCGTTTTGTCTTTGGATAAAGTTTCTTAGAACGTTTAAAGTACTTTCCACATCTTGTCTATTAGGACCTTCTTATTATTAGGTGCGAATGGTCAACCCCATAAAATGACACTTGTAAATCATAAATTATAAATTTCCGAACAAGTTTATTGCGGGCGGCAGTTAAAAGGGATATTTATTTATAGCCACATCCGCGCCAAAAATGTAAAAAAACACATTTTTCGATCTTACTTTCTCTCGTTATAACCAAATTTCCCTTGCCGTAGAGGGTTATAGTTCAATAGAAATTTCACGGGACATCTAATGTAGCTCGTTATAAGCGAAACCTCGTAATAGCCGTGTTCGTATAGAAAGAGTATACTGTAATACAGGATTACCCAAGTATATACCTATATTTTAAGAAAATAAAAAAATATTTTTATTTTTACACAATGTTTTATATTTTTGACTCTCGATCAGCGCATTGTACTCGTATGAGCACACCTACTTTTTGCTAAAAATTTAATTTTTTTATGTCAAATAACAATGAATTAATACTATTTCAGTACTACTAGATCCAACAAGTACATTCAAAAAAATCTGGTATTATCGAAAATAAAATGTCGTGGGATCAAATGGGTTAAAAAGACAACCACATGACAGTGTGACAGTAAAATTCTTCTGTTGGTGATTTTATAGTAAATTATGAGGAAAAAACCT
This sequence comes from Diabrotica undecimpunctata, assembly GCF_040954645.1. Lineage (NCBI taxonomy): Eukaryota > Metazoa > Arthropoda > Insecta > Coleoptera > Chrysomelidae > Diabrotica > Diabrotica undecimpunctata. Next base: position 41,051,301 of record NC_092808.1, on the reverse strand, counting down.
GGAAAAAACCTTATAAGACTACAAGACTTACCAATTTGCCCAATACATGGGCATATTGGTCAGAAGAAATTGGCCTTGAGAAAATAAAAAGTGCTATGTCAGTATACAGGTACGAAAAAATTAGACAATTTTTACATTTTAATAATTACGAGAATGCCTTATCCCGTGACAATCCAAACTACAATAAAGTTTATAAAATTAGACCAATAATTGACCACCTCAATGAAGAATTTTCAAACAGAATTCATTGTAACAATATCTGTCCGTCGATGAGCAAATTTGTTCTACCAAAGCTAGGCACTACATGAAGCAATATCTACCAAACAAACCATATAAATGGTGTTTTAATTTTTTGTCTTATGCAGTAGCTCTGGATATGCGTATTGTATAGTATTATATACAGGATAAGAGAATGGACAAAAAACAAGACCTGCTTTTGAACCTTACCTCGGAGCATCTACAAATGTTGTGGTGAGGTTGGCTAGAATTATTCCTAGGAATATGAGTCACAGGCTTTATTTTGTCAATTATTACTCTTCTTTACCTCTCCTTATATATATTTGCAAACAAAGTATTCACAGTTTAGGAACCGTAAGAATGAACATAAATCCAAATTGTAAGCTTCCGGATGAAAAGGCTATGAAAAATGAAGAAAGGGGAACTAGTGTAGAGTTTGTTGGTACTTGCGATGGTGTAGAAATAAGTAGCTTAGTGTGGAAAGATAACAAGTTAGTAACGTTTCTATCGACTTTCGCTGGCGAAGTTCCTAAAACTACTGTCAAGAGATATGACAAGAAAGAAAAGAGAACAAAAGAAGTAAGTTGTCCATATCTTGTACAAGAACACAACCGTCATATGGGCGGTGTTGATTTGTTGGACAGCAATATGAGATGAAATAAAATAATTCTAAGGAATAAAAAATGGTATTTTAGAATATGTTACCATCTACTAGATCTAACCGTTGCTAACAGTTGGATTTCCTACAAGAATTCAGCTAAACATAGAACTGGCGTGAAGCCTAAAGTCACACACGCACAGTTTAGAACACAACTGGCAGAAGCGTTATGCAGGACAGGAGAGCGATTCACCATTGCAAAAAGGAGAAGACCTTTAGTAAGTGAAACTGAGGAGGCTCTAAAAATAAAGAAGAGAAAAGGCATAGCACAGGTTATGCCAGTAAAGGATGTTCGAATAGATGGAATTCACCATTGACCTATATGGTCTGAAAAACAAATAAGGTGCAAATTTCCGCAGTGCAATGGCTATACACATGCGTTTGGCGAAAAGTGTGGTGTAGCACTTTGCTTCACTAAAACGAAGAACTGTTTTAAAAATTTTAATTTTTTTTTAAATATTGTTTTAAGTATATCCTTATTTGCATAATATTGTTCATAAACAATACTTATATTTTTCCAAAATAAAACAAATAGTTGTTTAGAATTTTTTTTATTATTTTTTCCCGCAAAAATAACGAAAATCCAGTCTGTAAACTTTTTTGTAACGAAAAATAAAAAATGATGCAGTGAAGGCTTAAGAATATAAAACGTTTTAACAAATATATTCAACTTCTCAATAAAGACCGGATGCATAAATTTAATAAACCTTTTTTTCTTTTCGTATAAAAAATTCTACTCCTTCTGGATATCTAACTCCATAAAAATAAATCTGGAAAAAGTTTATTAACCGTCTTATCTAAACTAAAGTAAAGAAACTACCAGAGAACTTCGTAAACTTTTAAATCTGATAACTAGAGATCGGTTGTACTTGCTAAAATTTAAATACGTGAAAAGAATTCAGTGCAGTCCGTTTTTTATTGTTGGTTTAATACAATCCATTATTTAAGTGTAATAAGATTCGGATCAACATCAACCGTAAATCTAACAATTAAGTAAACCTATTTTATAAAATAAAAACAAATATTTATTATATAAAATATGTATAAAGTAGGTAATGTAGTAGAGATAAATGAAATAAGTAATACCGCGCCGTAAGTCCCTATCTTTTACCGTACTGTTCATCCATAGGTCAACCCGATATACTGGCGTGTTTAAATTGTAAACTTTGAACGATCCATCAGAAACGGTGTGTACCAATGGGTAACAATATAACTACCTCCGAAAGTTAGTAGCCATTGTGTAACATTCAAGGTCTAGGTTTTCGGCAATATCAATCAAACTTGCTTTCTTTGAGAGCCAATTGTTAGGTCTCGTCTAGCTTAGTATCTCAGGTATGAGAACTTCTTATCTTAAAGTGAAAAATGAGTTTGACTAGGACCAAGATATTAACGAATCATTTATTACATAAAAAAATATATAAAATTGAAATTATAATATTAAATTAATATGAAACACCGAAAATCTTGCCTATGACTCTACATAAGAAGATTTTTAAATGATACTAATGCTTCTTATGTGTTCAAATAGTTAGACAGGATTACAGAATGTAGTGGTTAGTTGCTGATGTAGGTGAATCTAGATACTTTGTATCTTCAGGTAGCCACTGTGTTCTTAATAACAGCTTCAGTTAATATTGCATGGTCGACCATGTACTGTTGAATCCTTTACCCAAAAGGGTAAACAAAAATTAGGCCAAAAAAAAACTAGAAAAATTAACCTTGTGTTAGCAACATCATATTATGTTCTTAAATATTTCCTTGCCAAATGAAGATTAAAAATAATTAAAATAGTAAAAAAGATGTTTAGTTGATTAAAAAGTTGAATAAAGAATTAGGCATTTATAATAAAAACATAGTAAAATAACAGATAAAGATAACAGATGAATAAAATCAAAATAAATTGAAATAAAATAACTATTCCATAAAAAATAACAAATATGTGACGTTTATAACGTTACAACATCTTTGCTAAAGATCCACTTTGGATTTTATAATAATTACTATTTAAATGGGAATAAGCCACAATTAAAGGTTAAAGTACGTTTATTGACGTTTTAATTTCCACTTCGGAAATCGTTCTCAAAATACAAACATTAGTGACAATGTTTATAATGTTAATAACATTAACTAATGTTTTTATTCGTTAGGTTGACTTAACCTCCTTCGTCATTACGCCTCTACTCTGGTCTGTTACCTGTTAAGCGCCCGAAATACCTCCATGTAAAGGAACTTACAACAAAATATTACACATTGAAAACCATAGGGCAGTAACTGCAAAAATCATAATGTTGAGTTATGAGCGTTTTAATTTTTTTAAAGTTAATATTATTTACTGTTATTCCAAAAATTAAGCTACAAACCTGGTATTTAGGATAATTGTCTTTAATTTTGCATATTTTTATATGCAGTAAGGAGTATGTGAAATTTATTTCAGGAAATAGGTATTTTAGCACATACAACCATTAAAAAAAAATTATAAAATTCATATCAAATAAAAGTTTTTTTTATTTAAGATTGTACTTATTTATTACAATTTTTTAGTTTTAACACCTAATTAAAATCATGCATATTTTAATCTGTTTGTTTGGTTTCTACTGTTCCATTGTTCACATGTAAATCTTCATAAAACCTATGGTAGTGCTCTTGAATAACATTAGCCTTACATAGTGGGAGCAGATTTTTTTAGATTGGTTATTCCTGGTTGATGCGAATATGCTTTACTTAGTTCCATATTAGCCACCAACCCTCGTTGTCTTCCCCTTTTATTAATGGTTCTGAACTCTGTATCACTGTAGCTTGTCTTAACCTGAAACTTATTTTCAAGTGTTTTCTCCACCTTGATCATCTTACTCTCATTCCAAACGACCCGATTTCCTTCTTCGTCAATATTATAATTGTTCCCCATTTCCTTACATAATTTTTTAAAATCCAATATATCCGATGTACACATTTCATTAATTTTGTAAGGTTCACCTGTTTTTTTCGCTGTTTGAACTACTGTGACCCATTGCGCAGGCACATAAATTGGTCCTTCTTTTAATGCCTTTTTTTTTGTTTCTCAATCTAAGAATGCATGTTATCTCTCTCATTTTGGGAGTGACCTGTTATCAAAAATTTGTGGCCAATTTTAGGTATGTTCAATTTCTCTACTGCATAGAGATAAAGACAGACAATATACTTATTCTTATTTTGCCCACTGCAGTTATCTAAATATAATATTATTTCCTGTTCTCTGGCATGGTTCCTCAGAAATTGTAACAGACATGAGGCTATTTCGTTTGGACCACGATTAGCAATTCCCTCGAACCAAAGGTAGCAGTGTCCTGCATTTGTGGTCAGGTCAAAAATTGTGAAATAAAATGTTGATAATCTCCGTTTGTAATAAAATAAGGAGACATCTCCTGAAGGTGTCGGTAATACGGCTTGTAAGTCAAAACAAGCAGTAATGCAAGTATTGGATTTTGCAGATTTTGAGTCATTTTCTTTTTCTTTTCTACTAAGTTCCACTTCTTGACGGTGAGTATTATAGGCTGCTTTTAATGTAGATTTATCTAATGAATTTTCAGTAACTTTCACATAGCGTGCAGAGGTCTTTTTTGTGTTAAATATGGTCCTAAACGTAGCGTAATTTCCGAACACCGAACCTTTTTCTTCGCAAAATTTTATATAATCGCGATGAATATCAGCCAGAGTTTTGTCATCACTGACAAATTCTCTGGTAGTTTGTTTTCTTATGTAGTGAGATTCCATTATAGGAATGGATTCGATGTAACTCATTATATTTTGTTTCACGACTGTACGATGTTGTATATTTGTTATAGTCTTGTCGCTTATTCTCAGTGTTGCAATAAAATTGTGCTTACACAGTCTATGTTTCTTGCCTTCCACTTCGAAGAAATAGGCACAGTTTGCTCCACGATTACTGTCTGGATTTATATATTTCTATATTTCACATTAGTTTTTTCCATTGATCTTCCTATAAAATTCCACTGAAGATGTAAGTCTCCTAATGCCCAATAATTTTTAAATAATTGCCTTCTTTGTTCATCAGTTACATTTTTGCATTCAAATTTGCATTTTCTCTCAGTACATCTTGCTTTCATTTTACGAGCAAGGGTCACATTTTTTTTACATTAACATAATCCATTCCTGAATTGCGTAATTTCTTTTATTTTTGCCCCATTTCTCTGGTTGACATTTCCTCTTTCTACTTTTCTTTTTAGAGCTTATCTCCACAACACCTTTATTTTCAAGAGTATTACAATTGGTAACACTATTTAGTCTTGGACAAATTTCCTCATCTGTGTTGTCATCCGAAGATGAATCTGAGTTTTTGTTCCTATTTTAGAACCATAGAGCAACAACTGCAGATAATGCCTGATGGTATAAAAAGATGAACAGATTTTTTACAAAAGCCATAAGGACGTATCTTTCTGGTGCCGAATTTAAAATTCGTTGCAGATGCTGCTAAATAGCATTAAAAAATAGATTTTTTTTTCTATTAGACTGCATTAAAGGTCATTTTACGAAAAAATTGCAGATATTGCCATATGGTTTTCAAGGTACATATTATGTGCCTTCTGATTATGTATGGTTTTACGATTAGCTGAAATCGCATTTAAATTTGTATTTGTACTATTTTTTTTTCTGGATGCAAAAAGGGGACATCTTCAACGTTTTTCTTTTTGATATCACTATCCAGTCAAATTTCTAAAAAAACTTATTTTGTAAATCCACAAGGAAAATAATTCCTGCAGCTGGCTGTATACCACGTATAACAAAAAGAGGTTAGTCTTTGTATGTGGGTATATTTTATTTTATAAAAACCCTTAAAAGGGCAACATTAAAAGCACGAACGTTTTCGGAACAACTGTTCCATCATCAGGTTAAAATACCTAAAATAAGTATAAACCATTTAATTACAGCAAACGTGGTTTAAAATTTTGACTAAGGTTAAAAAACAAAATGGTTATACTTACAGGTTACCATGCCTGAGCCACCAAAATATTTGAGTAAAAACCCTTTAAAATGTAATGTGTTACCAAAGATTGTACATGATGTTAATAATATTATATGATGTTTAATATTTTAATTAAATTTTACTTCAGGTAACATACACCCATGCTTAAGTGAGTTCCAGTGTCCGGAGAGTAAACCTCTTCAAACGGACTTCGGCTGGTAACTGATTGATAAGAAGATACCCACGAACGGTGTCAAAAACAAAATGTCAATGTACCATGAAACAATATTAGTTAAACATAGTATTACTACAGCCAAAAGATTAAAAAACTTTGATGATGTTAAAATGATAACAGCAATCCAGGTGTTGGGATTAAAAAATTTTTCTATAATTATTTAATATTGGATATAAAAGATGTAAATTACGTCTTTTTTTTTTTTTTATTTTGTAAATATGTAGCAAAAATTCTGGAAACTTTCCAAAAATTTTAGTTTTATGTTATTTATAAGTTTATCTTTAATTTTATTGCATCGTTTTATGCTTCTACTTAAAATTTAACATTTATTTTAATAGCAAAAACACTCTAAAAATTTAAAAATAAATAAAACAACAGCCGTTAGCTATTGGTAAATATATTTAAAAAAAATGGTACAATAGTTATTATCAAGAAAATTAGTATGTGGTCAGATAACCTCTGTTTTTTAGGACAGACTCGATTCTGTGAGGCATGGAGTTTACGAGACGAGCCAAATCTTTTAGTGTAATAACTCTAATAAACCAGTTTTGGCTTCTATCAGTTCTCCCTTTTTACTTGGATTTCGGCCTGATACTAACACTTTCAGCTTTGACCATAAATTTAATATTGGATTTAGATCGGGACTACTTCCAGGCCATGCCGGGACAGTAACGTCATGGTTTGTTAACGGTTCCATGAAAGTCTTAGCCGAATGACTAGGCACTCCATCGTGCTAGAAGATGCATTGTTGAGCATCCCTCTCAAGCAAATCTCTGATAGTCCGCAGCAGTTTGGCTTGCAGTATCTCTTCCTGATTTTTTTTGCAATAATATTGTCCTTAATTAGTGCTAAACGTCCAACTCCATTAGTGGTCATACAAGCCCATACCATGACATTCACAGGATGCTTCATAGTGACCGTAGTAGACTGTGGCAAAAGATGATACTCCACTGTTCTTCTGTCCACCCTCTGTGTGCCAAAGCCCAATCAATGCGTTTTGCCTCTGTTTTTTGTTCAGGAACGGTTTCTTTTTAGGATTTCGTGCTCCCAATTCATTTTCACACAACTTTGATTCACACAACTTCACACAGTTGATTTAACAATATCACTAATTTCTTTTGCGGATCTGCGACGATCTTCTAATGAAAGTCGGTATATTCTACGCTCATCATATTGACTAACTTTAGGTTTTCTGCCTAGTCTTATTGCTGATTTTGTCGTTCCAGTGTTATGATAACGTTTACGTTTACTTCTCTAAGGATATTGTTCTGAAGCTATTTTCTTGTGGCATTTAAAATTAATTACTATTTAAATGGGAATAAGCCACAATTAAAGGTTAAATTACGTTTATTGACGTTTCAATTTCCACTTCGGAAATCGTTCTCAAAATACTAACATTAGTAAATTAAACAAATTTTGTTTTTTGTTACTTAGTGAAAGATTCTTCTAATAATTTAATTTTATCTGACTCATCTATATTGACAATTCAGACATACATTATACATTTTAAAGTAGACGACTTTAAAATGATATTGCCAATATTGTTGAGTTGCGTTCCTGGGACGACTTTACTTATAAGGTAGTTCATTCGATTACATGAAATCAACTTTAACTTGAGAATATCCGTCACAAAAGATCATAACATGTAATTCGTCTTTAAAAAGACAAGTACATACCATGATGACAGTAAAATTCTCCTGTTAGTGATTCCATAGTAAATTATGAGGGAAAAACTAGGAAAAAACCTCATAATACTATCCCGACATGGTAAGTATTTGATCGTGCATTTAGTTTACCTTCAATAAACACTAAATTCCGATTTTATATGTTTGTTATTTAAAAAACAAAAATAATGTATTCTCTATATCTTACTGACTTACCAATACTGGTATTTTCCTTTTAATAACTTCCTCTTTCAATATGGGTAACCAGATTCTACTACATTCTGCCGAGGAATTCGCGACACAATTGGTCTCATTTAGCATAATTAGAGCCGCCTCTTTGATTTTTCTCTTTTTACCATCCGTTTCTTTTAGGACTATATTTGAATCATTCCATTGAACCCTATGTTCATTATCCCATGCGTGTTTACATATTTGAGATGTATCAAATTCTCTATTTTTAATATAGGATTGATGTTAACTTATTCTAACATTTAATGGCCTTGATGTTTCACCTAAATAAAACTGATCGCATTCACAAGGTATTTTATAAATGCAATTCCTTGTCCTTTCTTGTTCATTGTTAGGTTTGGTTTTGGACAAAATAAATCTCAACGTGTTTGTTGTTTTGAATGTTGTTGAAATGTTGAATTTATTTCCTATCCTTTTAAGCTTTTCCGATAATCATTTTTTATAGTCTACTTTAAAATGTATAATGTATGTCTGAATTGTCAATATAGATGAGTCAGATAAAATTAAATTATTAGAAGAATTTTTCACTAAGTAACAAAAAACAAAATTTGTTTAATTTACTAATGTTTGTATTTTGAGAACGATTTCCGAAGTGGAAATTGAAACGTCAATAAACGTATTTTAACCTTTAATTGTGGCTTATTCCCATTTAAATAGTAATTAATTCTCTAAGGATAATTGCTTTGGCTCTCTCCTGGTGACCAGTTAACACTTTTTGGGTTTTTTTGATGCCATTTTCGTTAAATCGACACTGATGTCTTCCTCTCCGATAATTAAATAATTAAAGAATATTACCTTAGTGACTATCTGAAGTCACTAATAAACACTGGTAGTCGAGTTTGGTCCACGAAACTGTACTAAATGCTTCCAATTGGGTAGTTATATATGTATAAAAAACAATAATTTTTGTAAAGTTTCCATAATTTTTTCCACTAGTGTATATATAATGTACTAGAGTTTACACTTACATACCGATAAAACATATAAATTAATAGAATTCGTAGTAAAATAGTTTTTTTGTTACCCTGAAAAAAAAATATAAAATGGAACTGCCTGTTTTTTGCACCCATGTCTTTAATTATATATAATACACATACCTATTCCGAGGGTAAAACACCATTCTTATTTTTTTCACCTAAAAGAAGGCTATTGCCCAAAAGATCAAGGCCAAGTAAGTCTTCCATCAATGTTAAAAAACACAACCTACTAACAACTTTTTGGTTATACATTTTCATGTAATTTTTTGTAATAATCTATGTTAAAAACGATTTCAGGAGTGAAAATCGAATCGTTAAAAGTATTTAAAAATGTAAATTTTTATTACAATACTTTGTGAACCTACAGTTTCAGAACCTTTTTACTACTGATTTATAAGCATTACCAGTTTTACGATAGTATGCGCAAATTGTAAAATAAAGTTAAAAAAATAAATATCACAAATGTTACTGTTTTATTTAGAATATTAACAGATGTTTTCCAATAACAGTGTTTCGCACCCGCTTTGTCTAGTTCATGACCCTCTTCACACTTGGCCCTCCGCTTAAATTTTAGCGGGTGACTTCTCACGTTGTTGTTTAAAAGAGGTCACAGTCGAAAGGACCCGTAAATTAAGTTACACTGGGTTGGTGCAAACGTAGAGCTTAATTAATTATTAATCATAACAAGCTAAAACTGACAAACTTATAAAAACGGGAAAAAGTAAGTATGTCTCCGACCATGCAAATGAAATGTAAACAGTTTTAGGCCAGTAGCTTGAAAGATATAAAATACTCTTTGTTGTAATATTACTGATCTCTTCCGGAAGCGGCTGTTTTCTGTAAAGATTTTTTTGGACCCTTCTTTTAAAAATACATTAGATAATTTTTAAAACAACCAAGCTTTATTTAATTACTGGAAAACTCAGACTTTTTGAATTTATTTTAAGATTCATTGGATCCGTTATTGTTACTGATAAATATTTAAAAATATTTATTCTCAAACTCTTTTTTGAATGTTAATAAGTTTTAGGTAATAATTTATAAGTTATTTGTGTAATTAAAGTGAAAATTTACATGATTACAATAAACTAAAATAGAATAAAAGAGTAGTTTAAATTCATATAAAATGGAAAACGATGTACGTTCTTTCAGAAACGGAACGAAGGTCTTTTTTGCCATTTTTCTTGGCATACTTTTTTCTTCATAACAACAGATTTTTTTGTGACAAATAATATCAAAAAGCTTTTCATTAAACAGTGTAATATTAATAGTAAACAAATAGTAAAAAAATTAATTAAATAAATTCAAAAGCTTTAGAATACTTAATATTTTTAGTAAATTATAATAAAGAATTAATACTTTCACAAATTGTTTGTTGTACATTTAAGGCAAGTAGTTATGTGATGATTCTTATAAACAAATCGGTTGCACTTTTGATGGAGAAGCTTTATCTGCACTTGTGACAGTAGCAAATACCCCTTTCCCAACTGCTTGAAAAATTCGCGTCATTTGTAATCTTTTTTTGTTTTCCCCTCTTCGGTTAGTTGACACCATATAGTATAAGAGTTTATTGCGCTAATGTAAATCATATTATAAAAAATTGCTACAGACTTCATTTTATTGTAATCAAGAATTATTTGCGGTTAATACTTTTTAGCAAAAACTACATATCTTTGAACAGTTATGTACTTTTTATGAAAAATTAATCTGTGGTCCATTCCCCTATCGTCGTTCGTGCAGTAAAGAGCTACTTATTGTCAACGAAGAAAAGAGGTGCTTGTTTGTGCCAAATAGAACAAAGGCAAACCTATCCTTGTAATTTGAGCAGATATTTTGAGCATTGTACTTTGTTGTAATATTATTTAAAATTTTAGTTTGACAAAAATAATAATTTTTATTCATATGTTGTGACCAAAAATTTGACATTTCTGACACACACACGCAGTGATCAACCCTGCCCCTAGGAACATGTGTATACCAATGTAAGAATGGAATCCACATGTCCGAAGATCAAACCGGTCACACTTCGCTAGTCGAAGTGGTACCTATCTGACCCCCAGGCTTTTCCACCACCCCTCCTCATAGTGTGACTTACGTGAGGAGGCTTATGATCTGAAATTTACTTAAGATGCCCTGGGTAATAGGACATCCTTGGTTTTTAGTGAATGTGGTTATGCCACCTAACTGTAGGGGTAGCCACATCTAGGCTTTTCTCCCTATTTACTTTACTGACTCTATTGATTTTACTCTACTTTACGTCGGGACTTAAGTCCCTAAAAAAAAAAAAAGAAAAAAGAGCGTGTGCTCCGACCCTAGAGCCATCAGCCTGAGCTGATGACTCTATGTCCGGAAAAGAGTGTGTGCTCGGTCACTCAGCCGCCGATTTGGCAAAATAAATTTTGTTCTCCTCGTCGGCTGAGCACCCGAGAGGGGTCCGGCTACCAAGCCCATGTATGCCGCACATGACCTCAGTGCTCGGATTTCGCGAGTAGATCTTTCAATCGATCTGCCTTAAGGGCCTTGTCCGCGGAGCGGTATATATAGAAGGCCTGACGGGCCCCTTCGATATTTGTTATATAAGGTAAATTTACGTTAAACGGTTTAATGAAAAGTATATTACGTTATTTAATCAGAAAACACATTTTTTTTTTTTTTTTTTTTTTGTGGACTTCCTTGTGGCTTCGGGACTATAAAATGCCTGGGCAACAATTCTTTCCTTTTTTCCTTAATCCTATTTGTGTGCGTGTATTGGGGTGTGCATTCCCCAATGTCCATTTGACATTTCTGACTGACTGATTCTTTAATATAAATAAGGTAGAGGGGGGGTTACCCCCCTGACCCCAATAGTGTAAATAACAATTCAATTGTCAAACTTTATTCTGAAAAAGATGTTGACCCGTTTTTTGTGTTGTAAATATTATTTAATTCAAAAATTCGTTTTACACTTCACATTGCAACTGAATAAGTTCGTTAAGATACTATATTTCTACTTCAAAATACTTATTGAATACCACAATAATGTCTCTTATGTTGGAACTTTGAGATATAAAACATCCCAAATTATACTATTAGAGAGATATTTACCTCCTCTTCGCCTATTGTCTGGTCCGTAGTCATATCTTCTATCGATTTCAGGACGAATTGGTTTTCGATAATATTCTTCGTTCCTCCATCGATCTGCTCCTCTGTAATCGACAGAGCCGTGGTAACTAACAACGGGCCTGGGAGCTATTAAACAAAAAAATATATTAGTCAACAAATATAAATAATATTAGAGTTGGTTCTTTTAATATTATAAAAGATGCGGGAGATATTTTTACTTTAAAATTAAATATTATTAATAAAATTTGAAGCAAAGGTTCAAACAGAATTTCTGTAGAATTTAATAATTATCAACAACAATAACAAAAATTTATTAGATCAAGGTTTTATATACCTTTTAATTATATATCTTGTAAAGGTATTGTACGTCAAATAAATATTGAAATAAATGAAAATGAACTTATTGAATGTTCTTCTATCAACAGCGATATTAAAATTATGAATGCTAAAAGGCTAAACAAAAGAGTAGTTACAACCTACAGGTACAGGATACAACTATATACGAACCTACAGGTACAGTTTTGTTTAACTAAAATTGGTTAATGTTTAGATTCCTCCAGCAACACAATGTTACAACTGTTTAAGATTTGGACACATTAAAATGAATTGTAAAGCAAAAGGAAAATGTGTTGTGGTGAACTTAAACATACCGATGATTGCACTACGAAATGTTTCTTTTGCACAGGTCCACATGTTTCAACAGCGTGTACGTTGTTGAAACATTGCAAAAAAAATATTAAAGAACTTATGTCTTAAGAAAATATAACATTTTTTGAAGCTAGTGAATACATTCCAAAAAATTACATAGAAAAAGACAAATTCAATTTCAATTCAAAAGATTTTCTGTCTCTTCCGAATAATCGTACTAAATTAAAACCCCTTAATAACAAAACTATTTAACATAACACCGTTTTACCATCAGAAAGAAGAACACACAATTTCAAATCTTCGAAAAGGACATTTCAGCAGGTAGTATTAAATACAAATAATAAAAAAAGAGTAACCAGCAAGGTTACAACAGAAATGCACATGATGAATGTGTTTATGTTCCAAATGGTAGACCAGAGAATTACTCCTCTTTAACTGCCTTATCTCAATCTAAATCTCCTATACCCTTTCAATCGAAATCAAAGTCTTCTAATTCATACAATGTAAAACCAAATTCAGCCTGGAATGCCAGTGCATCGCATAGTAATTATAATTTCGATAAAATACTTTCACAAGACTTCCTAAAATCATGTTTAAACTTTATTACCATTTTATTAGATAATTTAAATATGGTTAAAAAACTTGTACTTTCCCAATCTAATCTTCGGTCCTATATAGACTTGAACACTTATTCAGATAGTGATTAATAGGTTAAAACTTAGAATGATCCTAAAATCAAAAATAAAAATCATTCAATGAAACATCAGAAGTATCAATTCAAATAGGGATGGTCTGACAGATTAAGTCTCTAAAGAAGACCCAGATATCTTAGTTATTAATGAAACTTGGCTTAAAAAAGACTTAAATTTTAGTCTAAAACTTTATCACATTATTAGGCAAGATAGGGATGATGGCTATGGTGGGGTAGCTACGTGTATTAAAAATTCTATCTTATTTCAGACTATTAATAGTTATTTATTGTACAAGACGATAAAATTGTACTTTATCTTCGAGAGCGTTTTTAGCGTCGAGACGTCAGTCGAGACGCTAATTATGCTCGAGAAGATAATGCGATTTTATCGTCGTTTGCAATACAACATTTTTTTCTATAGCAAGACTTTAAGTTCAGGTGAAAAATAGGGATATGAATTACTCTGTCAACAAATGTCAAACAAATCTTACGTTTTGGTTTTTGCGGAGAATATTGTTGTGTTTTGTGTACCAGTTGTGATGCTCCAAAAATAGATATTTCTAATAATGTTAATTGTAAAATTTCAGTTGTTTTTAATCCTTGATGTGTTTGAATTTGTAAATTTTATTGAATAAAAAAAGTTAAAACATTTTATCTACTTTTGCTGTTAAAGTGTCACTTTATCTACCCTTGCAGTTAAAGTGATACTTTATCTACTCAAAACAGTTGTTATAGCAACACTTTAAGATTAGCTATGGAAAAAAAAATATAATTCACACAAAATCCAATATATTTTAACAAAAATTGATGAAATATTCCTCATAAATATCTATTCAAGTTCAAATAACAAAATATCAGTGCCCTTTTTAAATTCAATCTTGGAAAACTTAGACATAACAAAAAAAAATCATTATGGGCGACATGAATTCTCATCATCCAATTTGGGATTGTAACGATGTGCTGAACGTCCTACAACAACAGCGTTCATTAGTTCGAACCTTGGGAGTGTCGATAATCACGCATCCATTTCCACGACAAGACGACGAGGTGGGATCCGGAGCGGCTATTTAAAGCGAGCGGCTGGCGGAGTTATAGGAGTCTTGTGGCTAACGCTCTAGGCTCCCTGGCTCGCTAGTGCATTGAATCTGCGAGCCAACCCGGACAGAAAGACTTTCGCAGTGAGGATTATGCTCTGTCCTTAATCAAGCAGAACTCGTGGGTATACTGATTGAACGTTACCGTCAACTCTGACTCAGAGTATACCGTGGATCTGCACAATCGAATATTTTGATTGCGAGAGCGTTTGGCGCTTCCACTGGACTGAGGTGGAAGCGAGTATAAGTCTGCGTGCGATCGAATTCGCGTATTTCATTTTCTGTTAGTAATAATAATTTTTCTTTTACAGACGTTCGCCGGAGAATTCACTCTCGCGGGATCCAGGCGGGGATATAGAATATATTTTATTTTTATTTTTGTACATACGTTAGTTGTTCAGAATTCGATCTTCAACTGAGACAAAGGTTTACTAAGTGCTACGTGTGGCCAGTGCTGCTATATGGCGTAGAGGGCTGGACACTCAAAACGAGGGATATAAACAGATTAGAAGTTTTCGAAATGTGGCTCTATCGCCGTATCCTAAAAATACCATGGACAGCGAAAATCACAAATATAGATGTCCTTAAAAGAATAAACCAAGAACGCCAACTTTTCGAAACCATCAAGAAAAGGAAAACGGCGTATCTAGGTCACATCATGCGAAATGAAAAATACCAGTTCCTCCAACTTATAATCGAGGGTAAAATTGAAGGCAAGAGGGGAATGGGACGCAAGAAAATGTCCTGGCACCGAAACATAAGGCAATGGACAGGGATTAACGACATACAATATCTGATACATATTGCAAGAAATAGAGAATTAATGGAAAATGTGATCGCTAACATCCATTAGTGGATTTGCAGCTGAAGAAGAAGAAGACATACGTTAGAATTAATAGATTTATTTTTATTTCCACCTGTGTTTTACTGAGTCTGTCGCCTCGAAAGAGCTACCCCTCACAGGATAAATGTTTAATTAATAAAGGTGGTAAACACATAGTTGACTTTATATTTGATAACGAGTTGACCATCCTAAATGATGGTTCAGCAACCTTGTTTCAGCACCTCAATGGTGAGTAGTAATCTTGCTTTATGTACCAAATGGGAGACTATTAAAGACTGCGGTAATAGTAATCATTTTTAAACATACATAAAAGTCAACGATATTGATCGATCAGACACAACTTTCGTAAAACATTACAAAACGAGAAGTTCTTTAAGATCTGATTGGGATATTTTTTATGATGAAATATTAAATAACCTAGTAAATTTCTCAATAAATAATATAAATTACAAACAATTTATGTCAGTTATCAATAAAGCAGCAGATGTTTTGATTCCTTATAAAAATTGTAGGATACAGTGTAAACCATTCAATCCGTGGTGAGATGAAGAGTTTACATTATGGGTAAAAAAACGTAAGGAAACTTTGCACATATTTGACTCATTACCATCACTAGAAAATTATTCGTATGTTAAACATATAATTGCACAAACTAAGCGTAGCCTTAGATAAAAAAAAATAAATTTAAACAATTTTGTGGAACGTTAAATAAAGGATCCAATATTACGTACGTATGGATAAAGTAAAAAATTTTTCAAACAATAATAATTGCAAAAATTTTTATAATCCTTTAGATAACATTTAAAGAGAAATATTATATAATATATTATCAGTTTCTATTGATCCTGAATTCCGGTTACTTCATACTAACCAAGAATTTGAACTTATCTCAATTTCAGAAATTGACATTGAATTGTTCAATAAAAGAAATTCTGCCCCGGGAATTGATATTTCTTACTCAATAAATGTCTTAAAAGAGAACTCTTACCTAGCGATTGGAAAAAATTTAAGGTTCTTAACATCCTAAAACCCTTAAAGGACCCACTTCTTCCGAATAGTTTTAGACCAATTGTTTTATCCTCTTGCATACTAAAAACTTTGGAAATCATTATCAAAAATCGATTAGATCGGTTTTTAGAACATAATCTTGTTTTCAAAAATACTCAGGCAGGTTTCAGAAGAGGTAAAAGAACTGCCAACAATTTAGCCCTCCTCTTTACCTTCTATTCAATTAACCTTTGAATCTTCCCATTCAGTCCTTGCCGTCTTCATTGATATTAAATCAGGATATGATAATGTGAATATATTATATATATATATATATATATATATATATATATATATATATATATATATATAAGCTTTAGAATAAATTACAAAATTTAAATTGTCGTATCCTAACAACAACGTTGGATCTGTAAAATGTTAAATTTATAGGAGGGCCATTTGAAGTTTCCAATTTGCATTACAATATTAAAATTATTTAATGATCCATCCCAAAGAACTACAAATTTGGACATAACTCTTTAATAAGGTATACTTTAAATCATTGCCAATATTTTTTTTCTAATTACAATAAGTTTTCTGAAAATTCACTTCCGTCGTTGTTGAAAAAACCGTACACAAGCATTAGTGTCGGATGTGACATTTAATGTTTCTTGTCCTATAATTAATATTATTTTTAAAATTTTGCAAAACAGGCTTTTATATACTAGATCCAATATCGGTGACTTTTTGAAGTCACAGGCAGAAAACATTTTTGGGGCCCGTCTGTAACAATCAAAGGTTTACCCCAGCGTTCACACAATTTTAGCACAATTTTATTTAATATATACACATATTGGATCTTCTATTCTTCCTAAAGATATAAAATATTAACGGGTATGCTGACGATTTGGTTTTATATGTTAAAGGATCAGTTATCCAACAAATAGTTAATAAAGTTAATATGGCATTATACAATGTACAAGAATGGTTGATAGAACATAATCTATCTCTTTTTATAGACATTTGTAAAGCTGTATGGTTTTCGAAGGGAAAATGCAAAATTATTACCCCAGAAATCAAACTTAGTAACACAATAATTATACCACTAAAAGATCAAGTTAAATTTTTAGACATAATTTTTCAAAATCATTTTAAGTGTGACAAACATGTTGATAATATTTTAGTTAAAACATAAAAAAATAGTAATATTTTACGTGCAATTTGCGTAGTGTGGTAGGGTGCAGACCCTAATACTATTTTAGTAGTCTTTAATGCTTTAATAAGATCTTACTTAGACTATGGTTCATTCTTATTTAGACCTATATCTCACAAGTGTATTAATAAACTTTACACATTATTTTTTGAACGCTTAAGAATTGCTTTAGGTTATATGAAATCTACCCCTCACTTTTGTTTAGGTTATATAAAATCTACTCCGATGTAAAACATATAGTTTAACATTAGTTACTAAATTTTTAAGTAAGATCGTTAATATCAAAAACCATCCTTTGATTTTATCCCTTGGTAACTTACGGAATAAACTTAAAAAATAATCAAACCTAATTTTTATAATGAAGATAACATACCTTACTTAGTTTCAATACTAGAATATTTTTTTCCATATTTTAACAAAATATATAAAGGTAATAATTTCCAATGTTATGAGATGGATTTTGATACATTAGTCAGTCCAGTAAAAATATTAAATTGCGAAATAACAAAGAATGAATATATGATTAGAGAAAAATTTTTAATATTTACTGAAAAATATATTAATGATTTTACTTTTATTTATACGGATGCCTCAAAAAACTGTAACAAAGTAGGTTTTGGCATTTATATTTCTAGTATTAATTACAAATTTTCATCCAGACTATCTGATGAACTGCGTAAATGCAAAGCAGAAAACATGGCTATATATTAAACAGTTAATTTGTCCATTAATAAACAGATCAATAAAGTTATTATCTTTTACGGTTCTCTTAGTGCAATTTCTCAAATTAATAACAGCAATACTTCTGCTTCGGTAGATTATTGGTGTCTTAAAAAAAACCTTATTTCATCTGCAAACAGAAACGGGTTTGAAATACTTATCTCATGGATACCGAGTTATTCCGATATACCGGGCAACCTACAAACTGACACACTGGCCAAAATAGGGAGAGATCTTAATGTTCCTTTGAATATGAAATTCAATTCCCAAGACGTGTTACTCATAATTTAGAATAAAATTAAAACCAAATTCAAAAACACTTGGAAAACTTTAATTTGTAAAAAATCGTATCAATATTAATAACACATTGTTTTAAAATTTTCCATATAAAGATAGCAGACACATTACTACTATTATACATAAGAATGCGGAACGGTCATTGTTTAACAAGTCAACGTCTTTTCAAACTGAATTTGGTAGGCAAACCTTACTGTGAATGTGGCCTACTAGAGAATTTACCATTTCCTGTATATATAAAATTTCTACAATACGACTAATGTAAATAATTATAATAATCGCGTGTGGTTAAAAAGATCATAATACCGGATGGAAAATACAGGATTTTCTACTAGAAAGGGTGCTGTAGTTAAACAATCTTAAGACAACTTCTAGCTATAATAGAGAGGAGAAGGCGATTGCTCTTTTCCAAAGTTGAAAGTTAGAGCGATGGCAATGCACTATGCTCTAAATTACAATGGCCCCATGCGACTAATTAGGGGTTAAAATTATCACGCTTCTGAGGAAGCTGATAGTTCGGTAATACCGTTAAAATGGATTATATTTTGTGAAAATTAAAAGCAGTGTTGTATTATATGTTACAGTTAACTGGTGAAAGATGGAGCAGTTACGAATTTTACAAAACATATTCAATAATATTTGTCATAGTTCGTAGTAGATGAAACACGACCTAATAAGTTTCAGGGTTATCAGGGTACGAAACAAGGCTTACACTGAATCGTGTTTTGTAATTTGGCAAGTAGGAAACTTTTAATTATTTTGGTAAAATTACTTTTATAAAATTTGAATGAACAATTGTATTGAGACAATTAGGTGTTTATTGGCTTTGATTTTATTTTAAGATAATCCTGACTACATCAACCAAAAGTATGTTAAACGGTTGACCTACCAAGTTACTAAAAAGTACCAACGGCTTGCCATGATCGTTTTATTGTCCAAGTATCTAAAAGAGACCCAATAATTTCTCATATGCAACTCCAAAAGCAGATTTTGGAAATTACAGGTGTAAGTATTTCAGTTAAAACGTCAAGAAAAAGACTCTGTGCCCAATGGCTATATAGCAGTAGATAGTTACGGATTCCTGAGTTAACCCGGCAGCACAAGATTAATCGCCTAAATTGGTGTCTTTAATACCAAAACTCAAACATAAAAAATTAGAAAAATATGCTATTTTTAGACGAAACCAGGATTTGTGTAAAATCATGTGCGTAATGAATTCGTGTACTTACAGGGCAAGGAAGACAAGCAAGAACGGAAACTGCCGGATATGTTCAAGACAAAAAGGAGAAAGTGTTATGCTGGGGAACTAATATGGTCGGTGAAAAAAACTCCTTTAATTTCCATTCAACTAAATTTAAAAGCTCCCAGGTATGTTCATTTGGTTCTAGAACCTGTAGTTAGACTCTGAAAAAGTGCAATGGGACAAAAATTTATTTTCATGCATCATAATGCAACTTCACATACCAGCAGAGTTGCTACCAGCTTCCTTAAAGCATGATAGTGAAGATATCACTATTCTGTAGTGGCCTGCTTGCTCACCCGACCTTTACCCTTTAAAGCATTTGTGGGATATGCTTAAAAAATAATCAAACCTCGCCGGGATAATCCACAAAATACCGTACAGCACTTACACCGTACACCGTACAAGTTTCTCCTAAAGAAAGGAAATAACCTGCCACAATAAAATGTTGTCAATTTGCTTAGGAGCATGTCCACGTGAATTGTAGCTTGTATAGGGTCTAGTGTTAGTAATAATGACTGTTAAAAAAAACATACATCATACAAAAAAACATCTGTAACATGAGATGTCACCTAATAATAAAAGAATACGTATATGTAGACCACGCGACCACATTCGCTACAAAATACCGCGCTCCTACCGTAGGGTGAACATTAAGAGCAACCGTGAATAAAGTACCAATTGTCATGTTTTTTCAGAAATATTCAAAACAGATCGAAAATGGTACAAAAAATTAGGCTTGGGTAATAGCAAGCAAATACATTTTTACGTATCGAAAATAAATAATAAATTTTTTTAATGAATACGATATTGAACAGTAATCTTATATTTATGAATAAACTATTTTTTTTATTTACAATTAAGGCGCATCAACCTATGCTTAGTATATACTGATTTTGACATATAGATTTTTACATACATAAATCTGAGTTATATTAAGTACATTGGTTGATAGAAGCATTGACTATTACACATTTATTTGTATATGCACTGATGTTTATATTTGGTTGTATATTCCTATTAATTCAAGAAAAGTTAAAACTGACGAAAAGACACAGTTTTTTTCTAGACACCTCTAGGTTACACCTCTAGTAGGTTACACCTTTTTCTCTCACTTGAATATGCAGGGCATTCGATTAAGCAATGTTGGACACTTAAACTGTTGAAACACTTACCGCACATTGGATGAACACTTCCAGTAATATGATATTCATGTGTTAAGCGTGTATGTCCTAACCTCAGTCTGTTTATTATAGTTTGGTCTTTCCTGTTGCTACACTTATTCTTCCATCTTATAACTATTCTTTTTATGTATTCTAGTTTTTGTTGAGATTGATTCCATTCTTGAAGCCACCGTTAATTCAACGTCGAGTTAATCCAGTTATGCAAATCTTTCTTATAGGTAGGTTCTGTCGAGTCTTCGTTGTTAACTGACGATTCTGCCCATGCTAGTCTTGC
Source organism: Diabrotica undecimpunctata (assembly GCF_040954645.1). Lineage (NCBI taxonomy): Eukaryota > Metazoa > Arthropoda > Insecta > Coleoptera > Chrysomelidae > Diabrotica > Diabrotica undecimpunctata. The sequence goes on along the minus strand of NC_092808.1, from coordinate 41,030,027 downwards.
TCTTCTAGTAATTTCCGCACTTTGGTTCTCTTTGTCAAGTTTCAGGATTTGGCTTAGGTAGATATATTCCTGGATTTGTTCTATCTCACTGTCATTTATAGTTATACGTCTGGGGTCATCTGTGCTTGTCATTATTTTTGTTTTTTTTTCTTATTCATTTTTAGGCCAACGTATTGGGAGCTGGCTGCTAGTTCCCCCATCATAATTTGCAGTTCCTCGAATGTGCTCGCTATAATAACTATGTCGTCAGCGAATCTGAGGTGGTTTAACTTGTTGCCATTAATGTTAATGCCATAGGTTGACCAATTTGTAGTTTTAAAGACGTCTTCAAGGGCTAGGTTGAAAAGCTTTGGCGATATTACGTCTCCTTGTCTCACTCCTCTCTTAATGGGGATGGGATTTGTATTTTCGTCTAGTTGTACTATCATAGTTGCATTTTCATATATATTATGTATTAGTTGCCTATATCTCGAATCTATTCAACAATTATTAATAGCTTGTTCTATGGCCCACATCTCGATACTATCAAACGCCTTTTCATAGTCAACGAAGGCAAGAAATACGGGTAGTTGGTATTCATTTGCCTTCTCTATCAATGTTCTCATTTTCAGCAGATGGTCTGATGTGTTATATCCTTTGCGGAATCCAGCCTGTTCAACCGGTTGGTAATTGTCCATTTTGTATGTTAACCGGTTATTAATGATTCTCATAAATAGTTTGTATACTTGACTGAGCAACGAGATAGGTCTATAAGTCTGTAGATCACATTTGTCCCCTTTTTTGTGTAAGAATATTACTAGACTCTCGTTCCAGTCTTTAGGGATCTTGCTATTATGGAGACATCTATTAAATATCTCTGTTAGTACAGGGATTATTAATTTCTTGCTTGTTTTTAAGAGCTCGGCAGTTAAACCGTCGTGTCCTGGAGATTTATTATTTTTTAGCTCTTTTTATTTCGAATCCCTTTATATTTGGTAGTACTTCTGATCCCACGTTTTTCATTTTTCTTTTGACGTTCTCCTTTGTTGTTTCATTAGGCTGGCCTTGCGAGCTATACAAGGATGTGTAGAAGTCTTCGACAATATGTTATATTTGTCCTTCTCTCCCTTATTGTTGGCGTCTTTAATTTTAATGATTTTTTGAACTCTCAGTGCGGGTTTTAGACAATTTAAGCCTCTGTTGTTTTCAATGACGCTAAGATTTTTTTTATAGCCCTTTTTCTATCCGAATTGTCGAATAAAGGCCTCTCCCATTTCTCGCCATTCATTCCTGTTGTGTGCTAGGCGTTTCCACATTAGTCCTGCGACTCTTTTGATATCGTCGCTCCAGCGCATTTGAAGTCTTCCTCTTGGTCTCTTCGCATCGTACGGTCGCCAGTTTCCGACTTCTTTGTTCCATCTACCATCTTCGAGACGTTCGTTGTGTCCAACCCATTTCCATTTTAATTTAGCTGCTTGTTTCGCGGCGTCCTTTATTTTTGTTTTGTTCTGGATTGCTTCGTTCGTTTGCCGATCTATTAGTGAGATACCAAGCATCTGTCGTTCCATGGCTCGCTGAGTTTTTGAATCTTGTCCATGTTCTTTTTTGTGAATGTCCAGGTTTGAGCTCCGTAAGTGAGAACGGGAAGGATACTAGAATCGAACACTTTGGTTCGAAGGTTTTGGGGTATCTTTTTGTCTTTCAGTATGTATGAGAGTTTTCCAAATGCGGCCCATCCCATTCTTACTCGTCTGCTTATTTCGGTAGCTTGGTTTTCTTTGTTTACCTTGATATTCTGACCCAGATATATGTATTCTTCTACATGTTCCACTTTTGTTCCTTGGATGGTTATCGTCGGTTGATCATCTTTATTCGACATTAGCTTAGTTTTACTCAGATTTATTTTCAGTCCTTTTTTTATGGATTCCGTATGAAGCTCGTCATAGATTTACTGGTAGACCCATACACTATTGAACCGTTATCGATCTAATAAGGCTTTTATATACTGTCAATAGGATATCTTGATCACACCCCCAATTTTTAGTAGATAGGACATTCATTATGTTCAAATATTGTTGACAAGATGTTTTAAGATAATAAATATGTAGCTTAAAATTTAAATGTTTGTCAAAATTAATTCCAAGGAATTTGATACAATCAAATATTTTATTTTTGTATTAAAGACTGTCAGTGCTGGACTACTAACATTACGTTTTCTGGTGAAATGGATACATTTACTTTTGTTGGAGCAAAATTTCATTCCTGATTTCATTGACCATTTTTCTAATGTAAAAATAGTATCTTGTAAGGTTTGTTTAATTAGTTCTATGTTTCTTCCTTTAAAATAAATTATGAGATCATCTGCGTACAGCCTACTATGTACTGGTGGAGTATCAATTTCCATAATACTATTAATAACAATAAGAAAAAGAGTAACACTAATCGATGATCCTTGAGTGGTACCATTTTCCTGTATTCTTGTTTTAGAAATGGAATCGTCTACTTTTACTTGAAAGCTTTGGTTTTTTAAAAAGTTAGTGATAAATTTTAGCATATTTCCTTGTATACCTAATTTATGTAAAGTTTTAATTATTCCATGGCGCCCAACTATGTCAAATGCTCTGGTTATATCAAAAAATACCACTATGCAGCTTTGATTATTTGCTAGCGCGTCATGTATTTCAGACTCGAGGTCAACTAAGTTGTCTAGAGTTGATCTTTACGAAATCCACTTTGCTTGTTAGACAGAACAGATCTTTGCTCGAGTATCCAAATAAGGCGTTGGTTAATTAATTTATCGAGCACTTTGCTCATTGCACATCCTAACGATACTGGACGGTAGGAATTTGGGTCTGAACGTGGTTTATCAGGTTTAAGGATAGGTATTGCGTAAACATTTTTCCAAGTTTGTGGAGATACTCCTTCGAGTCATATTTTATTTTATATCTTTAGTAAATAGACAGTTTTAGACAAATTTTTAAGGAAAATAATAGGAATATTATCTGGACCAGGACCAGAGTTTTTAATAGAATTTATAAATTCAGTTAACTATTCTCCTAGTATTGGTGCATTTATTGGTAGGTTATTGCTTTTATCATAATTAAATTCTTGTAATTCTTCTTTGGTTTTAAATTGTAAAATCTCTTGAGAAAAGTTTTCATTGCCTGAATAGGACTTGTAGGATGAAGCTAATATATTGGTTATTCTAGATCTAGATATATGAATTTTGTTATTATATTCTAAAAATTTTATTGATGAGTTTGGGTGGCGTTCCGAAATTTTGTTAATTTGTTTCAACACTATTACTGCTGGGGTAGAACTGTTTTTTGTTTTTTGTATTTATTAAAGTTCTCTGTGAGTCTTCTCTATAGCATCCTGACAGTGATTGTTCCACCACGGTACGCCAATACGATTCCATACTATTTTCTTTTTTCCGATGATATGATCTGCTGCAGGAAAATTTATTTACTAAGTCGTTTATATTGTCACGCGGGGATGGATCTGAAAAAAAATTCAATTGATTCTCCACAAATTGTGTAAATGGTGACCAATCCTCTATTTCTGTATTCCATCTAGTGTATGGTTGAATTTTTTGTTTGTTTTCGAAATGTATCGCTATGGAAAAATGATCGCTTCCATACAATTGTGTATTAGCTTCCCAAGTTATGTTTTGTACTAAAGAAGGGTCTACAAGAGATAAGTCAATACAACACTAGTTATTCCAGTAAAAGAGTTAAATATTGTTGGAAATCCATCGTTAAGTAGACTAATATTGGTGTTATTAACGATAGTTTCTATTATGTGTCCTATTTTGTTATATCTATTAGATCCCCAAAGTGGATTGTGTCCATTTAGATCTCCTAATGTATTCTTAAGCGATGGAATTTGATCTATAGTATGACTTATCTATTTTATACTTATATCAGTATTCGGTGAAAAATAAATGTTACAGATGTTAATAATTTTTGGAGTTTTTATGGTTACTACTACTGCTTCAAGGTTGGTCTTTAAGGGTATTTGTCTAGATTCCAATGAGTTATTAACATAAATAGAAACCCCTTCACTGGCATTTTTAAAATCACGTCTGTTTTTATGATAACCTGTAAATGCATTTATTTTTGCTAATTTTAGGTGAGTGTTTAGTAATTAATAATTTAAATATTTCTAGTTGCGAATAATAACAGTTTATGTTCCACTGAAGAATTGATATTTTTGTTCTATATGTTAATTTTTATTCTTGTACTTGATCACTATCTAATTCAGAGAAGGAATTTGTATCCTCCAATTTGGTTATTTTGAGTTTAATCTTTGTGCAACGTATTTTCATAATTTTTTCATTGAACAGAGGGTAGATGTTGTCCAATAATTTTAGTAACCCCTTAATATCTTTTGTAAAAGTTTTAGCAACACTCAGTGGGTCGGGTGAACCATACGCGTCCTCAAAAAAGTGTATCGTTTCTTGGTAATTAGGAACATTTTCGTTTGCGTCGTTTTCAAAAAATACTTTTGTTGGCTGCATCAATTTCTGTATATCAATGGGATCTATTTTTGGGATAGTTCTCTTCTTTTTTGAACGTTTATCATTAGCAGGCCGTGAAAAGTATTCAGGAGTTTCAGGTGGTGTAACTGTTTCGGAGAAAACTCTTTTGCTCTGTGTTTGCAATGTAGGCTCTGTGCTAATTGGTGAAGTGATCAATGATTCATTAGTTTTTGATCCTGTTTCATTAACGTTAATACCTGTTTGTAAGCGAGTTATCGTTTTTTAACCTTGGTTTATTTACATCTACATCTTTATTTTTGTATTGTTTAGATTGAGTGTCTTGAACCAAATTATTTATTTCGAAATGGATTTGTTCTGAGTGTTGTGCTATGTCGGTTATAATGTCTGCTGTAGTCACTGTCTTATTTATTATTGAACTGGAGTTTTTCTTTTGAGGACAATCTGAGGCGATATGGTCAATCTTTTTACAAGTTTACTTTTTTTTATTTATTTTTAAAACGAATAAGAGTAATAATAATGGGATTTTTAAATAAATTTTTTGTGATACATGGTATACAGAAAACTACAGGAATTTAGTTTCCTTGTAAATATCTTTTTCAATATTTGTTTTAAAAATTTTGTACTAAGACATCTTTAAATTTTCAATATAAGAAATCGTAAAAAATACGAACATCGGTTCAGATTTAACTGTAGTCTGTTTTGTTATTAGCGATTGAATATAAAGTTTTAAAAATATTTGTCAATTCATAACCAACATACTTAAATCTCTGTAACTGGCCTAAGTATAAACATTAAACAAAGAAATCCCTTTCCTCAAACGAAAACTTTCGTTAAGTTTGTCTTTACAAAGAAAATGTTTGTTTTCTAAAATTTAGTGCTGGCTTATAGTAACTTAATATTTCTTCAAAGCTGTTTACAAGTAGTTTTATTTATTAAGTTTTTGTCGTTTGTTTTTCCTTGGAAACACTTTATTGATTTAGAGTGCAACTTCTTGCCAAGACGATAATTTTTTTAGAATACTGTTTTAAAGTAATTAACATTTAGTTAACGATGCCAATAAGTCTGCGGAGACTTTAGATTGGAACCAATAAATGTTTGCTTCATTATTTATTATTCGTATTTCTGCAATCTGCCCAGCAAGTAAAAAGCATTTGCTCTCTCAATTAAAAATATCATGTAGTGTAGGGAATTATTTTAAAGAATAGATTTCATTAGAAATAAATTTATTCTACTATACTACTATACTATTGCATTATATCTTTTTTATAATTTTAATTTGAGTCTCTTACTACTCTCTAACATGTGTTTCTGGGTCTACCCTTCATCAGAGAGACCGGTAAAAATACTCAAACCAAATTAAAACGCATCGACTAGTATGGCAATTATAGGAAAAATAATTATCAGAGTATGCTACTAGCGACCTCTAGCCAGCAAAGATAAATTGGAATGTCGATAGCAAGTAAAGTAAACTGTAGATTAATCAAGCCATTCAGAGCGATGCTGGGAATATTTATATTCCATTACGCATCAACAATTTACCCATATAAATGACCGTCATTTTTGCACTCATTTCGTCGAGTAAGGACGATAACAAAATAAATATACGTAGACAGTTGCGTTTGGATATAATTTGAGTCTCTTAATATTCTCTAACACGTGTTTTTGGATCTACCCGCCATCAAAGAGACTTGTAAGAAAACTCAAACCAAATCAAAACGCACTGACTAGTATGGCAATTATAGGAAAAATAATTACCAGAGTATACTACTAGCGACCTCTAGCGAGAAAATATTAAGTGAAATGTCGATAGCAATTAACCCATTAACGCCTACGGGTCCCATATGGGGACACAAAACCGCCCTCTATTTATGTGCGTGTACTAACTGACAAATTTAATTTGAAAGCCACTGACTGAGAACTAATCGTTCAAAATGCTCACTGGATGCGCCTGACAAGATCAGTTGCTTGTTGTACTCGCGAGTGAGAGGTTGTGCTATTTTTTATTGGACAGATTATTTTCGACGACGAAAATATGGACATCCCGTTACGGTAAGTTAAATTATGTGGATCTTATTTATTTTATTGTATATCTAGGCGATCGATTTTATTTAAAAAACGTATTTTCGCAATACTGTTTGTTGATTTTCTAAATATATGGTTCTAGTTTTTCATAATTTCCTCGTAAACGTCACTGTCACCATATGGGACCAGTAGGCGTACTACGGACAATATGTATTAACCTATAGTTTTATACGATAATTTTAGTTTCAGAGGAATAACTCTTCAAGAAGCGTTAGATATCGCCTACTAATCTGATAACGAAGTCACTGATATATACATACAGCCACCTGACTGTCAGGATCTGACCGATTAGGATTCAGGGGATGAAGATGAGGGTGGAACTGTTGAAAATTTGAGTAGTCGTCAACTTTTAGCTCTAGCTGAAGTTGTATTTTCAAATGGTACGAGAGTGGAGGACACATCTGAAGATTTAGCAAATGAGCAATTACATACTGTGGTACAAAGTGACGCTAAAGCAAATTTAGTACTGATGGTATTCCATGGTATTCTTTATGTGAGGTGGATGGACAATAATGTGGTAACAGAGGCCAGTACGTGTTTTGGGGTTACTCCAGTGAAATCTGTAGAGAGATTTTCAAGGAAAAATAAAAGAAACGTACCTATACCACGTCCGAATGTAATTTCCAAATACAATAAAAACATGGAAGGCACCGATCTGATGGATGCAAATGTATCTTGGTATGTAAAGTATATTGATTATAATAATATAATAACATACATTGTTTCAGTTATCGTATTGGTGTAAGATCAAAAAAGTGGTACTGGTCAATATTCACATATCTTATTGATGTACCTATCTATACAAAATGCTTGGATTCTCTACCGCAAAAGTGGCAGAAATATCAGCCAGTTGGAGTTTAGGCGAAGTATTGCTCAGGTAATGTTATAATTTACTACATATTTACGTAGTCTTACATGTTACTGGGATTTTTAGACATATTTGGCAAATTACAAAACGACAACTAAAGGTCCACGTCGAATGCCTAAAGCTGCTGGAAGTAACAGCCGTGTTGGAGACGATGTCAGATTTGATGGGTTAAACCATTACGTAGTAGTAGTGCCAGAAGAAAAAAGAAGAAGATGTGCCGGGTTCTCGATGGTATAAGCAAAGGGCGTACAATGTGTATCAAGTGCGATGTTGGTTTATGTTTAGAATGTTTTATGAAATTTCACACAAACACTTAATTCAGATAATATTTTGTGTATACCCTGGAACGCCTACAGGGCCCATATGGTGACAGCATGTTTTTTGTATATTTTGAAATAAAAATTTATTTTTTTCCAAACGTAGGTTAATTTTACACCTTTCTTTATGAAAGTTCAAATCAAAAAATCGTAAATTCAAAAATTTTTTTTTCTCGGCGTTAATGGGTTAAAGTAAACTGTACACCCAAGCTTAATCAAGCCATTTAGAGTGATGCTGGGAATATTTATATTCCACTATGCATCAACAATTAACCCATATAAATTACCATCATTTTTGTACTCATTTCGTCGAGTAAGGACGATAACAAAATAAATATACGTAGACGGTTGCGTTTGGATTTAATTTGAGTCTCTTACCATTCTCTAACACGTGTTTCTGGGTCTACACGTCATCAGAGAGACTTGTAAGAAGACTCTAACCAAATCAAAAAGCACCGACTAGTATGGCAATTATAGGAAAAATAATTATCAGAAACACGTGTTAAAGAATGGTAAGAGACCCAAGTTAAGTCCAAACGCAGCACTTTACGTACATATATTTTGTTATCGTCCTTACTCGACAAAATAAGTACAAAAATGATGCTAATTTATATGAGTAAACTGTTGATGCATAATGGAATATAAAAATTCCCAGCATCGCTCTGAATGGCCTGATTCAGCTTGGGTTAGGGATTCATCAAGCCAAGTAGCTTGAATTTTTCTTAAATACTTGACTTGACTTGAAAATTCAAGCTTCTGATAATTTGATATTTGACTTGACTTGATTTACGGACTGAATTACTTGACTTGATATCAAGTAAAAATCAAACTACTTGATATTACTTGATAGCTTCCGTGAAATGCACACCGAAGGAGACCAAAACGTTAAAATAGGAGATTCGGATTTATCGAGGTTCTAGCAAGCAGGCACCCCGATTGCTCGATGACGACGACAACGTGCTGTTAGTACAGTAGAAGTGATCAAGGACAAACAGTGGCCGTTAAATAATTGTTATGTCTGATTAAAGTAATCTGTCCGTTATGGAATCGGAACCCTTTCAAAGCAGCGGCTCAGAATATATCGTAGATGAAAAAGTGTTAGAATTTGATGACAGTGATAACATTTAAACAGAAGTAGAAAGTGCAGGGTCGGCGCAATCAAAGGCGAAACGAGTTAAAGTTAATAAAAGTCTATCTATATCTAATAAAACAAAAAAAATTACGGACTATTTCATAGTCGAGCAAAATCCTAAGAGTAATAAAAATACTGACAAACTAGGTAAATGTACCCTATGTACGACAAAAAACACAGTTTTGCAAATGAAAAACTGCGGAATATCTTCACTAAGGCGGCATTTGCAAGCTAGACATCCTAGAGTCTACAAAGAACATTTTGGTAGATCTAGCCCAACTAATCTCGAGGCCAATACCTCTACAGGTTCGACTAGCAGTACTAGCACACTTTCAGTTTCGGATTGGCTTGATAAGTTAAAGTAAAACATTAATTAGATTTTAACCATAATCAATCTAGTAAAAATTGTGGTGTAGCATGTGCCATATGCCATATACTTTTTTAGAGGGCATTTCAAAAATATAACTTACCTTGCCATTTAAGAGCGGCACTATGGAGGGCTGAGGTAAGGAGAACCATCTCTGTATTAAAAAGTGTTCGTGGAATAGAGGCAAATTAAGATGGCGCCATTGTAGAAATGGTATCAGTTTTTATTCAAGTAGGTAACACGGAAACAAAAATACTTTGGTTGAATTTCTCCACAATCACAAAGGATATGGTTGCTACCCCCATTTGTGTAAGGAGTGTGAGAATCTGCCGTGTTGGGTTTGAATTCTGTTAAACGTGGGCCGTGTAATTATATTTTCTTATCACAAAATTGTTGCAAAACTTTACTCGAGATTTCAACGACCGTTGAGGGCGCTGCGAAACGTACAAAGATGGAGGATTGTGAGTAATGCTCACTTCTGTCATTTAGTGTGTGTACCTTTTTGTTTTGTTGGCGAGCTTCGACAAGTACTGTTGGTTGGGTGTTATCTTAAAAGTGAAGCCTTATTTATAGTGTTTTGAACTAGTACGATCAGTTTATTACTTACGAGATTACTTATTAAGTAGGTTCAGAATTCAGCCACCAGAAACGTTTTGACTTTTGCAAAGGCGAATACAATTAAATTTTATAAAATAACTCAACTTGCCACTCTGACATTCTGATGATTCTGTAGGTTATATTTTCATTCTGCATACTTCACTACGTCTACAACTGCTAAGTTCACATCTTCATAGTTCACATTAAACTATTGCTAAGCTAGCGCCACTGTGGTCACATTTTGAACTGTTATTTGCCACTTTTTGACGGAAATTTTTTTCAGTTTTTCTACCATCCATAAGAGATGGTTCTCCTTACCTCTACCCTGCATAAGTGAGACATTATACAAATTATACGTGAGCTTTATTGTAACTTTACTACATTTACTACTATTACAGCATTTTACTAACTCCAGTTTTGTTTATTTAGCAGACCATTAGGAGATCAGAAAATTTCCAACAAGATAAATTTCAAAAACTACTAGTGGACTATATAGCACAGAAGTATCTACCTTTCAACTTTTTTGAAGATGCTATAAGTGAAAAAATGTACAAAAACTTAAATCCAAAGGCAACTCTACCTGGTCGTAATCAAGTGAAATATTTGACATTAAAAACATTCGAATCAGCGCAGCAAACAATTAAGACATTTTTGAGGACATGCAATTCAAAAATCTCGTTTACAATCAATGGATGGTCTTCATTTAATATGAAAGGATACTATGGTATTACCGCCCACTTTATCGATAAAAATTAGAAACTTCATTGTATCCTGTTAGATTTTGTGCCAGCATATGGGGAATATACTGGTAACGCTATAGCAAAACTATTTTTCGAAGTATTACAATTTTACGATGTTACAAAATGCATACAAGGTATTACTACCGACAATACAAATAGTAATTTCACGTTCATCAGCGAACTAAAAACATTTATTTATGACATAGATACAAAAAATATCCACTTTGTATGTTTTGCACACATCTTAAACTTGGGAGCCAGAGATTTTATGAAAATCCTTGATTCTGAGCTTGAAGAGGCGGCCAACACTTTGACAGATATATCAGAGGATGGTGACGATGACAGAATTGACAGCCAAGTTTCGCCCTCCTCTGTAAGAAAAATCCATTCCCTTGCTAAAAAATTAAAAAACTCTGAACACTTAGACGTAAGGATTTTGAAAAATTTTGCACCACCTTAAACCTAAAATTTACTATGCCAAAACTTGATGTCATAACAAGGTGGAATTCCACGTTCGACATGTTGAGATGGAGTCTAAATATGCGAAAAGCACTTAATATCCTTTGTGATAATGTAGAAAATCTAAAAACTTTGAAGCCAACCGACACAGAATGGTCGTTAATTGATCGAATTTGCCAGTATCTTAATGTTTTTAAAAGCATTTCTTTAATTTTAGAAGGTAAATCATATGTTACTCTGCCTATGGTAATAATTGGCATTAATATGATGTTGGATAGACTAGAATCGTGGGCTATGGAACTTGACAATAAACCTGATCGAGACAAAACCGATGAAAAGATCATAAATAGCATTCAAGCGGCAAGGGACAAAATCATTACACATTATAAGAGAACCAACTAGATGTACTGTGTTGTCTTAATTTTAGACCCCCGACATAAAGTGGAAACATTCTCCAAAACAAATTGGGGAAAAGAGTTGCAGCTAGAAGCAGTTAAATATTTTGAAGATTTTTTAGAGCACAGTATTTTAAGGCTGACTCTCTGCCAATGTCTGAACACTCTGCTCAACCATCTGTTCCAGTAGCACCATCTTCATCTTCAAACCCTAGTTTAGTCGAAAAGTTTGAAATCGATCTACTAAGTTTGTTTAGTAGAAAATCTCTCCATAATGCAGACGCAGACGACGATATGGCCTGGCGTTACGAAATCGACAAATATATTTCTGACCCACGAGCTGACAGTACTAAAAACATTTTAGAATGGTGGAAGAGGCATGAATCCATTTTTCCAAACCTCGCCACAATGGCCAAAGATTTTTTATCAACGCAAGCGTCTTCAGCTCCAGTCGAAAGGCAGTTTTCTAGAGCTGCCCCAACCCTTACCAAACAAAGAAACCGATTAGGCGATAACTCCGTGAGAAGCCTTATGTGTCTGAAATCGTGGATGGCAAATGAAGACATTAAAGATTTATTTTAGATAGTTACACTCCATTTTTGGTGATTTTTTTTATTGTTTATTTTATTTTTTGTTGTTTTATTACCAGAATTCAGAATATTTTGTTTTGTTATTTTATTTATCATTTTAATTATGCTTACATTTTTTAAGTTTTTAATTTTTATAGATGTTTTTTAAATAAAAGATTACATCCGTATATTTTTATTGTTATTGCGTTTTGGCAGTTTTTTTCAAGAAAAATCAAGTAGTCTTGATGGACGTCTTGAGTTTGTCAAGTAATTGATGTGTAACTACTTGACTTGACTTGAATTTCAAAAAATAATACTTGACTTGAGCTTGTCTTGATTTCAAGTCAAGTCAAGTCAAGTAGTTTGAAAATCAAGTCGTCGTGAATCTCTAACTTGGATATACAGTTTACTATAATTTCTATCGACATTTCACTTCATATATATATATATATATATATATATATATATATATATATATATATATATATATATATATTATATTTTTATTTTTAAGTTATTTTAATCTTTTTTATCGTATTGCTGTAACGAATGTACTTAAGACAGTTTAATCTTGACATTAATATTTTACATACTTTAATGTCAGTTTTTATTTGTGAAATCTTTTAATTTCTGTGAGTATTTTTTAATATTATTTTTTGTAATGTTCAAATTATTTTACAGTTTACTTCTGATGAATCTATCAAACAAATAGCGAAATATTGAGTCTTTACAAAAACAAAGATTTTTATTTATGATTGTGCCTGCATATATATATATATATATATATATATATATATATATGTTAATATATATATATATATATATATATATATATATATATATATATATATATATATATATATGCGTAATATAAATTAGAATATTTCACGCCTTTTAATAGAGTATAAGTGCTAAATTGTTAAATTATCATTGGTATTACTTACCTACCATTATTATCATATTACAAAGTCAATCCATTTCCGTTTGAATATAATACATTATTAAACTTAATGGATTTGTAAAACATTTATCGTAGAATAATCTGGAATCAACAGAAGCTTTGGCATATTAAATGAAATAATTAAATTAAACATAAGCAACAAGCTAAATAAATCTAATATTTGTTTTAATAAAGAATGCTGAAAATTGATAGATAATGTCTGTTTTATTGATCAGTAAAATAAACAAGACAATATCGTTTAAATATATATATATGTATATATATATATATATATATATATATATATATATATATATATATATATATATATATATATATATCTTCTTCTTCTTAGTCGTTGACCTGATGCAGGTATCGTGATATCATGAAGCTATTAGCTAAATTTCCCAATGTTCCTTCATGTTTTTCTATCTTGTGCCATTCTAGCACATTCTGACAATGGAGCGCCAATGGTAGCAACAATATGGTCCGTGTATTGTATGGGAGATCTACCTCTATTTCTTTTGCCTTCTACTTTTCCCTGGGTGGTAAGTTTTTCAAGACCATTTCTTCGAAGCACATGTCCAAAATAGCTTATTATTTGTTCTGATATTTGTGTTCTTAGTCTTTTCTTTATGTTTAGCTGGTCCAGTATGGATTCATGTGTTCTTCGGGCCACCCATAGTATTCTCAGCATTCGTCTCCAGTAGTACATCTCAAATACATCTATGTTCTTTTTGTCTTTCTCAGTAAGGGTCCAGCATTCCGATGCATAAGTAAAAACTGGAAAAACTAGACTTCTTACTAGTCTCATTTTTGTATCCGTAGTTATTCATGGCTTTTCCAAATTTTTGTTAATTTTGCCATAGCACTTTTTGCGATTGCTGACCGCCGCTTTATTTCTTCAGTACAGCCTCCTTTGTTGGTTATTAATGAGCCCAGATACACAAATTTATCTACAACAGCGATATTGTTTATCATGACCAGATGATTTTGATTGTTGTTAGCTTTGTTGTTTGCTGTTAGTCAATTATCATGATTCTTGTTTTATCTCTGTTTATTTTAAGGCCCATAGTTAAGCTTACGTCTTCTATCCGTTGTAGCAGGTGAATCAATTCAGCTTCAGAACTAGCGAGGATAGTAGTATCATCTGCATATCTCAAGTTGCAAATCTTCTTCCCGCCAATGGTGATGCCACCGTTCCAGTCCTCAGTAGCTTTCCGCATTATCCATTCACCATAGATGTTAAATAGAATTGGGCTTAGTATGCAGCCTTGTTTCACGCCCTTTGTGACCCTGAAACTATCGGTTAGTTCCCCATTTATTCTAACTCTGGCACAATTGTTATTGTACAGGCCTTTAATTAGCAGTATCAGATGATTGGGGACTCCCATTTCAGACAAAACCTTCCACATTTTACTCCAGTTGATCAAATCCAAAGCTTTACTATAATCTATGAAGCACAAATATGTTGTGATGTTGAATTCTCTGGATTTTTCTACAATCTGCCGTACGTTTAAAATTTTTTCTCTAGTACCACGTCCGAGGACCAAACCTGCTTGTTCCTCCGCAATGTTAGGTAGTAAAAAGGGCTTTATCCTCTCGAGAATTATGTGTACGAGTATCTTACTGCAATGCACAATTAGAGCAATTGTATATATAATATATATATATATATATATATATATATATATATATATATATATATATATATATATATAATAGTAATAATTATATTAATTTAGAACATCTTTCTGGTCTGTTACTGGACCAAAATATATCAGATGCCATATTTATTTGCGCGCAGTAAAAACAACAGTATTCCTAGCACCAGATAATAATAACGATGAAGATGACGATATAAGAATATACCTCGAAACTCCATGTCAACTATCTCTTCCTCTGACAACATTTACTCCGACAGAGGTTTGACAATAAAAAAAAATGGTAAATCCTCAGGAATCTCGTGGTTATAATTTGGTAACAGAAGAATTACTTTAGAAGCTACCGAGAAGAGCAGTGGTATTATTAACAATAATACGCAATAGCTTAATTCGTTACATCGTCTTCGCTACTTTTCAATACAATGAAAATTTGCATGTTACTATGATTTCGAAACCTGGTAAACCAACAACACAAGCAAATTCATATAGTACTATAAGCCTACTCCCAATAATGTCGAGAGTATTAGAAAGGCTACTATTACATAAAAAAAGTGTTCCCATAAACGAAATTATACCACAACACCAATTTGGATTCAGACGTGAATACTCAACCATCCAACAATGACACAGAATAGTAAATATAATGAAAACAACTCTCACAGAAATAAAGTTTTGCACTGGAGTGTTTCTAGATATACAACAGGCATTTGATAGAGTATGGCATAAACATCTCCTTTACAAACTGAAATTACACCTAAAAAAAACATACTTTAATAACAAGAAAATCTACATGTCTACCAGTTTCTATTAATAATACGTTCATTCCCATAAAATCAGTTGTCAAATACTTGAGATGAGTTGAGCATCTGGATGAAAAACTTACATGGAAAACACACTCTAAAACTAAACGGAAACAATTGGATCGTAAATTAAAAAATGTGAACTGCCTATTTAACAAAAGGTCTCAGGTATCTCTTGAAAATAAACTTCTTCTGTACAAAGGTATACTCACACTAGTGTGGGCATATGGAATAGAACTAAGAGGCTGTAGTAAACCTTTAAATACGAAGATACTTCAAACATTCCAATCCAAAATACTCTCGACTGCGATATTCGAAGCCCTCTACAGAGCACCCAGGGATATCAGAAGGTGGTTAGACCCTTATTTGTTCCCCCGAGGTGACATGGCGCCCGACAACGTGGATTATTCCGAACCTGCGACCCAGCTCGCTTTACAGAACGCAACACACCATTGACTTCAACATGGGCTGAAGTCAAGAGAACAATGGGGAGAGCCACGGAGTGTCTATACTCTAACACTCCGCCATCGAGCTCTGTAGCAGTCCTGATGCCTTCCGTGTGCCAGATGTCTCAATGAGTCAGCATTCTTCGACGCTTGAAGTCTCGGAAACTACGGAGATCCTGAAGTAGCCACAGTCCCTGCCTGACTTCCCCGAAATGTGGCGATACCACGGAGGCCCGGGCAAACTCGCCTACGAAACCCCAGGATAAAGTGGATGGGAACCTCATTGAGAGAAATGGTACACCAAAAGTCCATACTCAGTAAATGGACTTGGGTAGAGGAGCTCTCGACTGCGATATTCGAAGCCCTCTACAGAGCATCCAGGGATATCAGAAGGTGGTTAGACCCTTATTTGTTTCCCCGAGGTGACAAAGGAGTGAAGGATAAAGAATTATTCAGTAAAATATAAAAATCGCACCACTGATAACAACAACAAATTGATAAATAATTTATTCACCCAACCATTTGTCGAAAGAAGATTGAAGAGGGCATGGCCTGAAGATCTACCGCAATAATACTTAGAGAACCGTCACTGGACGGTAGCTAACTTACGTTAATTTACTTACAGACTATTTACTTACTACTCTGTGTATAGCAATGTAACGTACGTTTGTACGTAATGGCAATGGTTTTACAGTACGCTAGAATAAGTATTTCCTTTTTTATATGTACGTATCTATTTTTCAATTATAAATAAGAGTTTTTAAGTTATAACGAAAGACAGGTAAATATATCTATGCTAAAAAGTAAGATATATAAGCGCATAGATATGAATACTATTTGTGTTAAAATATGCATGAATGTGAATGTGCATTTATTTAAAACAAATGTGCATTTCATAAATCGTTCAAATATATTAATTAAATAAAATACTACTTTTTATTATAAAATAGAAAAAGCTTTTACCCAATGACTTTATTTAATCAATATAGATACATGGTTATATATTTAAAAAAACAATGGACAATGATATGTTTTCCAAAATTCTACAACAGAAAATTACATCTCCCTTATGTATAAGTTTGTTTTATAGAAAATCCCCATTCTACATCCACCAAAGTTATCGTAGCATATTTAAAATTATTTAGAGCTTCAACATTTACATTTTTTAATGTTTCACTAAACGCTCCAGTTAAAATATTTGCAACATTAAATTGAATTACGAAACCAGTATTTTAGCGGGATGTTAAGGACGGAGAATTAATTGTTTTAATCCCACATGAATACAATTAATTATCAATCTGTATAAAAAACTATGATGACAAGTCAAACAGTTTATCCAGTAAGGTAACGACGCCACCGATTTCCTATGTAAAATCCCATAAGAAAATGTTAAGGTTCATTCTGCTAATTTTTTGAGCATTTTGTGGTGGGGGTAGAATAAAAATTTTTATTAAAAATCCTTTATAAAAGGTATATAATTTAAAAGACCCAATCTGGCTATATTACAAAACGTTTTCGGAATCCATGTTCCATCATCAGTGCACCTAAAAAGTATATAACCAATTAATTAAAAATAACGTGAAATTAAAATTTTGACCAAGGTTAATACAAAATGTGGTTAATACTTACTAGGTGGGTATACATATATTGAGCCACTAAATATGTGGGTAAAAAACCCGTTAAAAATTGTTTTTTAAATTTGGTTTACATTATATTGTGATAAATTCTATGATGTTAAAGTTACCAGTGGATTTGGTAACATGGCGACGTATGACTCCACGTGAAGTTGCTGATCCTGAGACGATGTGTCTACGAGGACCTGATGAAAGCAACTGATTGAAATTACAATCTTGACAAGTTAGGAGGGAAGTCCGAACAAAGCAGTCAGTGTAACTGTATGTGTTAGTCCAATTAAGACGGAAGCCAACTCTATTTAAAAATTGAAAAAGTTACAAGGGGTAGAATAGTTCGTCAGAACGTGACGTTGTAGCATTTCGATTTCCCTTTGTATGTATTACAACAGCGAAAAATATTCTCAATCTTTTTGCGTCGCTGAGATTGATAATATAACCATTTTAAATCTGTTTATACAGGGTGTTTCAAAAGGGTATATCATAAATTAAATCACGCATTCCAAGGACAAAAATAAATTGATTGAATCCAACTTACCTTATTACAAAAGTGTACACAAAAAAAGTTACAGCCCTTTGACGTTACAAAATAAAAATTGTTTTTTTGCATCATCTCCTAAACTACGTGACATTTTGTAATAAAAGTGTACACAATACTTTCTTGTTCTGAAGGCATTTTTCATACAAAAGAAAGAATAAAATATAAGCGCACAGAAAAATTTTAAGGGGGGTGTGCAGTCCTAAATCCCCCCAAATTTTTGAGTACATTCAAATCAAATGAATTTTGTGGCATAATTAGTCTAACACATTATTTTTAAAACTTTTTTGACTCTTATTACTTTTTCGAAAAACTAGTTTTTTTCTAGTTGGCCATAAAATTACAATTAGTTTCTACAATAATTACAAACAGTTCCATCAAAGTTGAAGCTATCATTTATTGTGTGAATAAGATTAATATTAAAAAATTTGATATTACAATGGCCTACACATTTCAGGAAATGGCAGATATGCATTTAACTTTAGGTAAGTTGGATCAGATTAAATTATGATTTTAATAAACTATCGGGAATATCGTAGGTGAATGTCAAGGAAATAGTGCAGCAGCCGCAAGGCGTTATGTAGTATACTCCAATCGAAATACTCCCGATAGACGATTATTTATGACCTTTGATCGTCATTTACTGGAAACGGGTACATTCCAACCGCAAGTTGCTGGCAATAGTGGTCGTCCAATAATGGATGCAACTGATGAAGACATTTTGGAAATCATTGAAGAAGTCCCTGGAATAAGTACAAGGCTAATAGCTGCTCAACTAAATGTTTTTCACGTAAGGGTTTGGAGGCGTTTGAAGGATCAGCTGCTTAAACTCCACCACTTAACAACGGTTCAAGAGTTATTGGTTGAAGATTATCCTAAAAGGATTGGATTCTGCGATTAGTTGTTAATGGAAAATACTCGAAATGTTAATTATATTAGAAATATTTTGTTTACCGTCCATGCTGCCTTCAGTAGAAATGGAATAACAAGCCACCATAACGAGCACATTTGGGCCGACGAAAATCCTCACGCCAAAAAACGACTCATCACCAAAGGACTTTTAAAGTTAATGTTTGGGCAGGAATTGTGGATAACAATCTAATAAGCACAGTATTTCTTCCCAACAATTTGAATGGTTATAATTATTTGCAGTTCTTGGCAAACGATTTACAAGAGTATTTGGAAGAAGTGAATATTGCAATAAGGCAAAATATGTGGTTTCTACAAGACGGCGCTCCCCCGCATTACAGTAATAAAGTCCGGGAATACCTTTGCAGGCAGTATCCAGGTAGGTGGATTGGAAGGGGTCATGACGCAAACTATTTCTTGGCCACCCAGAAGTCTAGGTCTTAACTCCATTGACTTTAGCTTTTAAGGGGTTTATAAAAGAGAAAGTATATTCTGTAACAATAGAGGACGAACAACAATTGTGGGTTAGAATAATTATTGAAGCTGCAAATCAATTTCGTCAGAAAAATATGATTTTTCAGCGCATTCGGTTTTCCTTATTAAAACGATACCGAATGTGTATTGAAGAAAATGGAGGCCATTTTGAACATTTATTATAATATCCTATTTATAGAGGTTATAGACATTTTTTATACTTGTTACTTCATTTAAGCTATTTATTTAGTTGGACGTAATTTTTTAAAGGTTAATAAAAGGGGCCGTAAATTTTTCTGTGCGCTTAGATTTTGTTGTTTTTGTTATGAAAAATGCTCTGAGAAAGTAACGTGTCCATTTTTATTACAAAATGTCAAGTAGTTTAGGAGATAATGCAAAAAAACAATGTTTATTTTGTAACTTCAAAGGGCTGTAACTTTTTTTGTATACACTTTTGTACTAAGGTAAGTTGGATTCAATCAATTTATTTTTGTCCCCGAAATGTGTGATTTAATTTATGACATACCTTTTTGAAACACCCTGTATAATACAGCTGGGTATTTCTTTTGATGTTGAGTCCGTCTATTAGAGATTTTGCGCATCAAATAAACAGGAATATTTCCGTTTATGCTTTGTTTATACCGGGTTGGGTGAATGATGTTACTCTACTATGAACCACGATAGGAGTCGGGTTCATTGTTTAGTCCTGATTTTTCTTTTTTAAATTCGTAATTGATTTTCGTTATTCGTTCTGGTTATCGGAAATTCAAGCGTAAAGTGGTAGTAGCAGTTAGTAGTTACAGTTACGCCAATTTTTTTTTAGTTAAGACGTGAGTTTGGGCTCAAGATGCTATTTGGCAGTTTTTGTTGAGTTAATTACCGATTGGTTGTGCTGTGCCCTATGTGGGAGATTTGTAAGAAGGCGTTTCCAACCATTTGAGAGGTCCACATGGTTTTAAGAAGGAATTGAGTTGCTGAATTTTGAAAATTGCAGTTTGTTCTCATCCAAGATAATCCGAGCCCAACTCAGTGTGCAACTTCGCAAGAATTGTCCATTGTGTGTTCCATGATCACCCCAGACTATTTGCAGTTTGTGTGAAACACAGTTGTGTGTTGTTTGCAGTGTTTTTGATTCAAATCCAATCCCAAATACTTTCTTAAAGGGAATACACTACCCACTGATACCAGATGTTTTAATTACAATTATTTAAAGTAAAAATAAACAATTTTTAATTAATAAAAAAAGTTTGCTTTCATGACAAACTAAAAAATTATAAATGAATAAAATTATAAGTTTTATGGATTAGATAATTGTCATATTAGTCTTCTTTTAAATAAAGTTAACTTTTATAATGTAATTATTATTTCAAAAAAGTTTAAATTCCTTTCGACATATGACAGTCAGTATTATCCTTTTCTGACATTTTAGTACATAACAATAATTTTGAATTATGTTTTGTTTAAAGGTTAACCTCAATATAAGCTCCGTTGAGAAATTTAGATAATTTTTATTTCTAATAATTATTTAAATAGTTACAATTAATTTAAAATTGTTACAACTGTAACAAAGCTGTAAAATTGATACAAAGGTTTGTTAATAAATTTTGTGATTATTATGTGTAATAACTGTTGATGTGAAGTATTAATAAACATGTAATGTTTCTCTCTAAACCAGGAGTTGTAGAATTATTTTCTTTAAAAAGATTTTCATCCCTTAATATTTTTTAGGAAAGAAAAGCCTTTCTTTCTATCCAGCAAAAGGATTCTTTTAAACGACGTCCATTTTAAATAGTTTAATAACCTTCTTGTGTTTGTTGCCCAGGAAATCTATGTACAGTCGGTGTTCAAATTATTATGATCAGTCACAAAAGTTTAAGTTTTTCAAATTTGTTCAAAAATTTTATAATAAAATCATATGATGATACGATTAAGGTATGCCAATATATTTTGTCACTAATATCCTTACTTTTTTTACGTTTACAGCTCTAGAACTGTCATTTGTGTCAAATTACGTGACAACATACACATTGTGGTGAATTTGCGCTTGGAGTTTACAACTGAATCTGTATGTTTTTGTATTGTTTTTGAAAGAGTAGTATCGTTTTATCTTTGTAGTATGTTTTATTAATGTATTAGTGTAGATTGTGGGTAAAAAAACTATCAGTTTTAATTTTAAAGATATTTTCAAAACATTTCTATTTTTGAGAAGAAAATCATAATGGGTAAGGCTAAAGACGTCCCTGTGTGTAAAATTGTGGAGATAAAGACACTTTTATTGAATACAAAGCTTTCCCAGCGTCAGATAGCTCAACAATGCCAAGTAGCGCAAGTAACAGTGAGCAATACCAAGAAAAAAAGTGATACCTACAAACTCCTGACTCACCAGCGTGCCCAAAAATGTGGTCGAAAGCGTGTCACTACACTCAGAGACGAAAGAAAAATGAGGGATATCTTCGTTAACAATAGAAAAAAGCCAAGAAGAATCCTCACGGGACTTATTCGTGAAGCTGGGATGCCAGTTTCTGACATTACAGTCCGCAGAAGGCTTGCTGAGCATGGTTTCAGATCATGTCGCCCTGCCAAAAAACCAAAGTTGACTATCGCAATGATGAAAAAGAGACTTGAATGGGCCAAAGACTACCTTTAGACTATCCTAAAAGAAATATCTTAATTTTTTTTTATTCACAGGTTTGTTTCTCCGATGAGCCTACAGTGGAGATACTCATGGATAAGTCGGCCTTCGTCCGAAGGCGAGTGGGTGAAAAATATCACAAGGATTTCATAGTGGAGCGAGTAAAGCATCCTCTCAAGATCATGGTATGGTCTGTGATCAGCAGTAAGGGCACATGGAGGCTGTACATTGGACTGATGAATCACATCCGCATATTGAAGTTCTGGAAAGAAAGCTCATGCCACAAATCAAAGACTGGTTCGGCGAATCGGAGGATTTTACATTTATGCACGATTCAGCACCGTGCCATAAGGCAAAAACAGTAACATCGTACCTGGAAAAAAAGCAAATTAAAGTGCTGAAGTGGCCAGGTAATTCCCCAGACCTCAATCCGATCGAAAATCTATGGGAGCTTACGAAGAGGGGGATTGCCCAGAAAATTGTCACATATAAGCAGCAGTTAATTGAGAGACTCATTGTTACCTCTAAAATAAAAGAAGACTGTCTGAGAAACATTCAAAACATGCCGTCATCGAAGCTAAAGAAGGTTACACAAAATATTAAAAAAAATAATTGTTATTTAAGGTCAAAGAAAAAAATATTTTAAAATTTTGTAAAAGAACTTGTTTATGATCTATTTTTATATTATATTTACATCATTAGACGCTTATATGCAGTGTTAGTCTTTATTAAACAGCAAAGTATAAAGTTTTCTGAAGAGATCATAATAATTTAATCACCCACTGTAAGTATTTTTTTGATTTCGTTCTTTGTAATAACCCTCTCCAGTCCATCCTTTATTCACTTACTTACGACCCAGCTCTCCAACCAAAACAAGAGTGGCCGTTTGCAAACGTTTCGGTTTGTTTGCTTACCCTATCTCCAGCTCAAGAATTGCTCAGTCCCCACTTAGTCCCCACTCAGATGTAACGAGTATATTGAAACAGAAAAACACACATTGGCATTGGTGAGAGAGTGTTAGAATATAATATCTCCTTTGTCATTGGTACGATTGGAGCGTGTGATACATTAAATGAAAGGAAAGTATATTACAAATACAATAAAAAAAAACAAACAAGGCGACTACTAAAAGGGCACTATACAGTGTCTTCATTATTAATGAACGTATAGTTACATACGAAATGTCATAGGGCACTATGGATAAAAATAGTTTAACTGGAAGACAAATTTAAGAAAACCACTGGCTGAGTACGAAATAAACAACTTAACGAATCCTAACATGCGACACAGCAAATGATATGGAAGGAAATAACGGATATATGAAGTAAAAAAAAAACAAGACGACTATCAAACAGGTACTACACAGGATCTTTATTAATAATGAACGTATAGCGACATACAAAATACCATCGGGTACTATGAGTACAAATAGATTTACTATAATACAAATTTTGATTTATTGACTTAAAGAAGATCTCTGACTGAATACAAAATAAACAACTGATCGAATCGTATCATGCGAAACAACAAACAAAGCGACTACCAAAAGGGCACTACACAGTATCTTCATCATTTATGATCGTATAGTGAAATAAGAGATATCAGAGCACTATGATATTTGATTTGACAATTTGATTTAGGATTAATCTTTTCATTGTACCTACAGGAGATTTTCATGTATACAATCTTCTTTTTGGTAGTTTAAAAATTATATTAACTATTACAAATTCTTTCGCCCATTACTATTACTGTAGTGTGTTGTTTCTTCATTGACTTGAAGACTTGTTCCAAATCATGGTAAAATAGTTCCATTTCGTCTTAATCCTTATCTGTCGTCGGAGCATAAAATAAAATTTACTATACCTTTCTTTGACTGAAGTTGTAATGATATGATTCAGATCTGGATAAGAAGTAAAACTTATTACAGAGTCGTTGAGCTTTTTTGCAACTAAGATAGCAATACCATAGTAATAATGATTAGAAGTTTCACTTTTATGTTGTTGTTTTTGTAAAATAGAATCATGTAAATTGTGGTCATCCTGCTACCATATCTATTATTAACTGCTCCATGGTAAAATAAAATGAATGCTTTAAATTAGGATTAAGCTTTAAAATTTTGTTTAAAAAGTACAGTTCCATCACTGCATTGTACCCCGAGAAAGCGCATTTAATACTTTTTTTTAAACAAGCATAAAAAACTGAAATACTTTACGGTCAGGCCAGGCCAAGCCTGACTAATGACGGTCGATAGGTCAACAGCAGCGTACAGGTGGCATATACGTATCTTGTGATCGCTAGTTTACAATTTACCTCTCGAGCAAAAAAATAACTATTATCAGGCGATGTGACATATGCATATATGTATATGTATAGGTATTGCTTGGGTAAAAGTATGAAAAGTCTTGCTCGTTAAAGTATTCGCAACAAATAACCAGGTTATTTACTAAACACAGGGAAATATGCAACTATATGATGATTGTTTGAATTTAAACCGCAAAAAGCGATACGTATAAAATAGAAATAATATGCTTTATTGACACTGAATACTGTACAATTTTATGGACAAAGCATACAAAAAGTTAGAAAATAACAATAACTATTAAAATTTATTGAAATTACATAAATCGTTAATATCACAAAATAAAAGATAATAAAATAAACAATCCATTGCAAAATACATTGCAAATTTCATAATAAAACCATACCAACTAATTAGTTGAAATTGCATATACTAATACCCAAATATAAATAAAAATACGTTAGTTACTTGTATATAAAGGTACTGTAATTTCTTGAACTCTTCTACTGAATAATATGGTCTTTCAGATATATAGGCTTTTGTCATATTACGGAACTTTAAGAAAATATGTTACAGATTTAAGTTGTAAAGGGAGATGGTTGTATAATTTGTCTGCCAAATCAATATCATATAGATTTTTTTACTAATTTAGTGGACGGGATCGGTAAATACATATCAAAGGTTGAATTTCTGGTGGAGTAGTCATGATTAGGTCTTGTTGGAAAAACATATGAAAAACATGTAGGTATTTACGAATTAAGCAAATAGTTTCTAAAATACATAAAGATGAAAGCGTTAAGACTCTCAGTAATTTTGGATAGTACCGGTAGTAGAGCAACAGGTCCATACTTGGAGCCATATGAAGAGGAATAATAATGACTGTATTTATAAACTCTAAAAATAAACCTTTTTCAAAGGAATCATTAAATAGTGAGACCAGAACTTTCAATAAGTTTTTGGGATATTTAAGAACATTTTTATGGATAGTACATCAGTACTACAGGAAAACTTTTTGCTTTTGATACTATCGATTGTTTGGATCAGTTTAGATTAATCAACTGGTCTTACAAATAATGAACTCGAGACCTTTTTGAATTGCTCCTTGACCTTACTATTTCAAGTCCTCTTTGTTCGTTTCCGTTTTTTCATTTTAACGTGACTCCACTGTTATACTCACATCCTGTCCTCATAGGTCCCTTGTATTGAGTTATTCTATTATTAACGTTTACATTACAGGTTTCTATATTAGAAAATGTTCACCAGGATCACCATTGACCATATTAGGCTCTGTTTTTCCTATGTTAATTTTCGGTCCAAATTCAGCAAACTGTTTTTGTAATCCTCGCATCAGATTTTGTATTCCCTTCCCGCCGGGAAAAACCAATGCCTTCAAACAGAGTAGGAGTAATACAACGACCTTGTCACAGTCCTTTTGAGACTAAAAAAGGATAATTTAATTTTACACCCATCTTTATATTACTAATTATGATACATTAACCCCGATTGTCAGCGGTATTGCAGTTCAATAGTCCAGCCGATCAGCAGTTTCGACACATATTGCAGACAGGTCGTCATCAATTAATTTCTTATAAATTTTGTAAATTTTCATTTTAAAGTCAGTTTAATTATATTAAATAAAGTGCTGTTACTCTGTTAGTTGTACCTTTAAAAGGGCCTTTTCAAAAAGTACCTATCGTATGCATTTTGGCAAAGTGAGGTGGACAAGTATGTTTTTTTTAGAATGTTTTTCAATACCCTATCTTAAAACCAATATATAATTAATGCGAGAACGCCCAAATCTAAACCCACTTTGCTCTTTGCTTTCTGTAATATTAACTTTTATTCTAGTTTTAATAATTCTTTCATATATACGTCCAATAGAGTACAAAACAATGATATATTGATAATTTTTACACTCCGACCTACTGTTTTTTCACTTCAACATATTCTCCCTTTAAATATTGCATAAATATAGTTGCTAGTATTTCAAATACTTGTCAACGAGCTGCCTTAATTAGCTCTATCAGAACGTCACAATGTTGATGGGCGGTATATTAACCCTTAACTGGTCCGGTACTGTAGCAGTAGCGTAACTGGTCCGGCGTAGTCTGCGAAACTACTGTTTTCAAGAAAGCAAAACAACACTCAAAAATAATTTTTTTATTAAGAAAAAATGTTACAAAAATACCCTGATATATTTATATAAAAGTGAACGTATTAGATTTGGGCATTATTTGAGTTAAGAAAAAAATAATAAAACAAAACTGACATTCATACAAATATTTGTGAAAAAGTACATAGTTTTGTAAAGTAATTAAAAAATATATAAAACGCACTATGAAAAAAAAAAATGTATTCCTGTTATAAATGTTCAAATTTCACACTAAACAAAAAACTACGTAAAATAAAAATCGGTCAAAAATGTTTGTTTCCAGCATCAGTCAAACTTTACCAATTTTATATGCAATTTTTA
Organism: Diabrotica undecimpunctata; assembly: GCF_040954645.1. NCBI lineage: Eukaryota > Metazoa > Arthropoda > Insecta > Coleoptera > Chrysomelidae > Diabrotica > Diabrotica undecimpunctata. The sequence continues at coordinate 41,003,215 of NC_092808.1, read as the reverse complement.
CATAGTGGTTTTGTACATCCCAAACAAACAGGCTTTTTGCAACGCAAGCACAGGTATTTTGTCATCCTGCGATTTCTACTCGGACACAAACTGCAAATCTTGCGTTTTTCTAAAATAAGAACATCCGTCTGATTGTCCTCTTGTTCTTCTTGAACTCCAAGTATCTGGCTAATTGTAAGACGTAATTGACGTGGAATGTTCGTCATTGTCATTCGTCTTTTCATGTGATCTTGCACTAACTGCATTGCCAACTCCAAAGAAAAAACACTTTTTTCTTTTATTACTGGATTGTGTTTGTAACACTGATGTAGAATATATGAATTTGCTATAGAAATGTCCAATATGCGGAAAAAAATTGTTAAGGGCCATCTTCGGGTTCGACGGCTTGGGGTGCTTTTGGAGAATGTCTCATCTAGGGAATCTACACCTCCCTTGTTCTCATTATAATAAGAAATAATTTCTGGTTTATCAGTAGAGGGATCACTATCACGTCTACTATGCATTGAATATATAAGTACTGTAGCCTTTCCCACTTTTCCTACATGAGAAATTAAGGTACATTCTTTCCTAAATTGTTGACCCTTCAGGTCTGTTTCTGTTGGGCAGAAAAGATTGAGGTATTTCAGCCTTATTTTTTTTTCAGTGTTCCAACATAAGTCAAGTTTTTCGTTCGTAAAATATCCACTAATTGAATAGAAGAGTACCAATTATCAGCAGTGATATTTCGGTTGCTACCAAAGAGCGGTTCAGCTAAGCGCAACGCAGCTTGTGTAGGCTTTAGGAATTTTTTGTACTCGTCACTGATACCAAATCCATCTGAGTCTTTTCCGCTGTAGATATAAGCATTATACAAATAACCATTACGTGCATCCGTAAGACACTGTATTTTGAGTCCGTATTTAGCCGGTTTGTTAGGCATGTACATTTTAAACCGACATTTACCGCGAAAACTTACAAGCATTTCATCAATTGTGGCAGATTGACCAAGTCCGTATACACTTTGACAATTTTCTATGAAAGTATTGAATATAAATGAAATAGCTGCAGTTGGATCATCTTTTTTGCGTTCCTTCCTGTCTTCAGGATTGGCAAATCGGATTGCAAGTAAAAGAACAGCAAATCTTTTTTTGCTCATGACTGCTTTGAAGATTTCTCTTCCAGTTCCATCTGTTGCAAATAAACGGTCTATATTTTCGTGACTGGAGTTGAAAATGGCAGTGTAAACAAGGAGTCCCAAAAATGCTCTTAACTCAATAACATCCATTTCTCTAAGATGATGGATAGAACTAGCAGAATATTTCTCACGCATTGATCGTAATTTTGTGTTTGTATTCTGCTCAATATGTTGTAGAATGTTATCACTAAACAACATATTCCAAACAGACAAGGGTATCGCAGCCTCCCCGAGCATTTTTGCCTTTGTTTTTATAATTGGCACTTTTATGACAATGTTGTGTTTACGTGTTCTAGATGAGGGGATAACTTCTGACGTACACCACCTGTGTCGATTTTTACCATAAACATAGGTTTTGTCACTATCACTTACTACTAATTCATCACAATCTGCAGGCTCGTCTGAATCAGAAAATTCCGAACATGTATCGTGTTCAGATTCAATGTTATGGTCTTCCGAAATATCGTCTACATCACTGTCACTATCACATTCCTCATTGTACCATTTTAAATAAGTTGTCTCATAATCGTCATCGCTGAAACGCACTCGTTTTGATGGCCCGGCCATAATTTCTAAAAATGCACGACACAAAAAAGTCACACCAACAGTCCGGCGTCGTCTGATGAACTACTCTCGACCTAATTGCTGCGATAACTTTTTAGGAACTGAGAGAAACTTGTCGCAAATACATCCACTTGTCAAGCTCCAATAATTTAAGGATTAGATAGAAGGACTTGCCTGTGGGCGGTGCCAATTTCCAATAAAATATAATTAAAAATATGGAATCGTCTGTTAGACGACGCCGAACCAGTTAAGGGTTAACTTCTGCATGGTATATGTCGTCATCTTCTCTGAAATTGGTGGTTTGTTAACTGCTATAAATTTTAACCTGTCCTCTCTCAGCAAAGACTTGTAATATTTTTTCCACTTATCTGCTCCATTTAATAAAATACTTCCATGTTCTTTATTGCTTCTTTTAATTCTTTTTTTTTATTTATTTGTTACTTTTTTACCTTTCTGCTAAAGAAAGAATACCCAAGGTATACTTTTCAGTTATCTGGAGCATTTCTTGTCAGCAATTTCTCGTACAGTTGTTTCTTTTCGTAGACAAGTACTATGATACTATCATTTCACCATATTTAGTTCTTCTTGCAATCTCGGTTTCGTTCTCAAAATACGTTAGCTGCGTTTTTGGATTTTTCTTATTCAGTTTATTGGCATACCTTGGTTGATACAGAAATCTAGTGAAATCATCATGCAAACTTTCCAAATTGTGCTGTGTGATTTGGAGATATGATTTTATTTTTGTTGTTTTCTGTTGAGTCAAAGTATATAAGGGGAAAAATACTTTAGCTTCTAGAGCAAAGTGGTCTAACCTGCACTCGAGACCTCTTTTTACCCTATCATCGAATACTTTAAATTTTGCTTCTGGCCTAATAATAGCAAAGTCAATAATGGACGTATGATGTATATCTGTTATTGAAACCATCCGTAAGCGATTTTAAATGTATTTCATTAAAGTCATGTAAACTTACTGTTCTTTATGAGATGTATTTACATTCCTGTACTTGTTAAAATTTTCTGTGTACTCACAAAGCGACTTCTTCTTTGGCTTTGGTTTCTTCCGTAACACCACTGTAAATCATCAGATAATCATCGAGCATAATTTTACCCTTTCCTTTTTTCTATATCTTGTGTAGTGTACATATGTCTATATTTCTCCATAAATTCGTTATCCTATTTCTCGCGTTAGTCGCCATAATGAAATCATTCCTTTTCCGAGGTATAATCCTGTTTCTATGAGCTGTATGGTTTTAAAGTCCATGACTAGCATGCTAACCTGGTTAAAGACCCTTCCTTAACCCTTTAAGCGGCACTGGTAGTATATCCTACCAACGTCTACTACGGTATATATACACGGTGCCCCGGAAAATAGTGTGTTCCTTAAAGGTATGGGCTGAGTGTAGCATTTAAAACAAAAAAGTCTTATAACATTTTTTTATAAAGTCAACCGTTTTCAAAAAAAATATATATTAAATTTAATCCATATGATTAGTGTCCACAGAAAAGCAAATACATCCGGCAACGTTGCGCTCCAAAAGGTATGGGCAGAATGTGATAGTTTAATTTATTTTGATACAAAAAAGGTACATTATTTGTAAACAGTTGTAATTAGCCGTAGCTCAAGAATAAATAGTATTGTCATGTTTTCGATTCGCGAGTATCACGATATGTTAATTACGTACGGTGAAGCCCACTGTGACAGTAATAGGGCTGTTAGACTTTATGTTGAACGCTGTCCCGAACGACGACATCCTAATGCTTGAAGTTTTGTGAACGTGTCCCAAAGTTTATTAGAGACGGGTTGTGTGATACCTAAAAAAACTAGCGGTAGAACCCGAAGTAACCGTAGACTAAATGCAAAAGATGTGATTTTGGAGATAGTCAGTAATAATCCAAGAGTAAGTACTCGATCTGTGGCTAGAATGGTTGGCATTTCAAAAACGTTGTTTACAAGACATTTACGGAACAACTGTTACATCCTTACCATTACCAACGAGTGCAAGATATACACCAAGGCGATTTACCTCGAAGATTAAGATTTTGTAGATGGTTTCAAAACAAAATCGCCAGAGTACCCGAATTTCCGTGCAAAGTGTTGTGTGCAGATGAAGCTTGTTTTACGAGAAATGGTGTGTTTAATTTTCACAATTGTCACGTGTGGAGTGATGAAAACCCGTATACTATACGTAAGACAAATTTTCAAAGACAATTTAGTATAAATTTATGGGCTGGGATTATTGGTAATCGTCTGATTGGACCGTACGAACTTCTCAGAAGATTGAATGGAGACTCCTATTTAAATTTTTTGCAGCATGTTCTACCGATACTTCTTGAAGACATTTCGTTACAAATACGCTCTGAAATGTGGTTTCTTCATGACGGGGCTCCAGCACATTTTACGAGACATATTAAAGATTTCCTCGACATCACTTTTCCTCGTCGTTGGATCGGTAGAAATGGACACGTTCTGTGGCCACCCAGAACACCAGAATGCAATATTATGGACTTTTATTTTTGGGGACATCTAAAATCATTAGTATACGACAACCAGGATGAAATTAAAACAGAAGCTCAATTGCGACAACGAATTTTTGATGCTGCTGAAATAATCAGACATAATTTACATACTTATAATATTAAGAATAATTGGATTCGTCGAATAAACTCGTGTATCTATGCAAATGGTGGCCATTTCGAACATTTATTGTAATAATAATTTTCCATGTAAGTAAAAACAGTATTCAAACTTTAATTATTAAATATTTAATAAAAACAAATACATGCTTTTTCTCTATCACTGTTATCAGTATCAATACATATTATGCCTAACGATCGATGATTCATGATAGCTGATTTATAATAATTAACGAAGAATAACAAGGAACGCAACGTTGCCGGCTGTATTTCCTTTTCTGCGAACAATAATCAAATGGATTAAAATTAATAATTCTTTTTTTTTTGAAAACGGTTAACTCCATAAAAAAATGTTATAAGATTTTTTTGTTTTAAATGCTGCAATCTGCACATATCGTTAAGGAACGAATTCTTTTTCGGGACACCCTGTATATTAAGTAAAGCATTAAATTACGTGCGTATTGCGTCTGGGTGCATAAGAACATGTCCCGAAACAGCAATGGGTATTACACAGCGAATGTTTCCGAAGTTATTTGCACCGAATGGCTTCTGTTGTATACGCAGGTATAGCAGTGTTACCAGTGCCTGTTTACGGTATCGACGATAAGCAGTTTTTGGGCATACCTTGAAAATTAACGGTTTTTGTGTGCATGTGTAATCCTCAATTAGATTTATAAAAGGTAAGAATTATAATTTAATATTATTACCGCGATATCCTATTGAAGTAAACTGATTTTCGTTTATTGTTTCCTAATTATTTATTTTTTCAGTGGCGGCACATGCTTAAATACTTTATGCAAAATTTTAATGGATAAATTATAACAGCTTTTTGCTACATTACGTGCCAATATTGCATAAAATGATGGTTCAAACATATTTCTTTGTAAAAAATATATTTTTAAACCTATCTAATTTTGCGCCAAGGAAATATTTGTCATTTTACTTATTTTATTAATGGCGGCACATGCTTGAATAATTCATGCAAAATTTTGATGGATAAATTATTATTACAATAATAATTATATGCAAAAATTTATTTATAGATGAACTTATAGAGCAGGCGAAAAATTTCGATGTTGGTGGAGATTCTGATGCAGATGATTTTGAGCGAGTTGACTCTTCGTCAACAGGAACCCTGCAAACGCGCTCTTCTATTTCCTCACCAGCTTTAACTGCCCATTCTTCTTTCCATACGCCAAAACGTATACGAATAGTATCACCGATCAACCAACCTCAGCTATCGACATCGCAGGAATCTGCCGGGCAGTCAGCGTCGGAATAGGTATAGGCGGATGATCCTTATGACTCCGATGACTCTGTGACTGATGTTACCTATCAGCCAGAAATACCTAGACCACTACAACGTTTTTTTCTGGAATCGGATAATGATAAGAGCGCTGACCAGCCACACGAAGATCAAAAAGACTTTGTAAATTGGTTAAAAGTACCTTCGTTGCCCCAAGTGCATACAAACTTCCAGTATGTAGATGATATGGGTCCAACCGTGCAGGTAAAAACTTATTTTACTCGATTTATTTTCAAATAATTGTTGTATTATTGCAGGTTCGTTCGGCAAGACCGATAGACTTCTTGAATTTGCTATTGCCTATTGAAACTCTGCAGTTGATCGTAGATCAATCTAATTTGTATGCCAGTTAGAGAGGCGTACTTCTGAATATTACAGTGGCGGAGCTAAGGGCTTTTCTGGGGGTATTGATAATAATGGGTTTTAACTCTTTACCGTCTATCCCTAAATATTGGTCAAGAAACCCAAATTACAACAACTCCCGTATTTGCAACATTTTCCCTCTAAAAAGGTTTTTACGAATTTTAAGGTTCATTCATTTGAACGACAATGAGGAAATGCTACCACGTGGTGATCCATGCTATGATAGGCTGTACAAAATCCGCCCATTAATCACACAGCTCAATGAAATCTACGGCAAAAGCTTAATTCCAAGCAGAAATGTCGCGATCGATGAAAGCATGGTAGCGTTCAAGGGACGAACAACACTGAAGCAATACATGCCAATGAAACCTGTCAAAAGAGGATTTAAAGTTTGGGCAATGGCATGTGCTGAAACAGGATATTTGTTAAAGTTTGACGTTTACCAAGGTAAAACAGCGATAAATCCAAAGCATACATTCTGGGAAAGGGATGTGATTAAATTATCAGACGCGCTGCAGAAAAGAGGCTTCTGTTTATACTTTGATAATTTCTTTACGACAATTCCACTAATGAAAAAACTATTAGACAGAGGTCTGTTTGGATGCGAGACAATGAGGCAGAACAGAAAGCACTTCCCGAAAGGCAAACTTCTTGAAGATAAAAAGTTAGCGATGAGCCAGTCTGATTTTGCAATGCGTGGCGACGTATCTGCCGTGAAATGGAAAGACAGAGGTAGTAAACCTGTTACAGTATGTAGTTACTTTCACAATAGTGGCGATAAAGGATACATTCTTCGAACCAATACAAAAGGTATCAAAGAGAATGTTGTTTGCCCGATGTCTACAGTTGACTATAACAAAATTATGGGTGGGGTGGATCGGTTTGATCAAAGAATGGCGGTCTACAACATAGGCTAACAGAGCAGTAGGTGGTGGATGAAGCTCTTGTATTATATGATTGAGACAAGTGTCGTCAACTCCTACATCATTTATGCATTGGGAATGAAGAAAGAAAGAAAAAAGCCCCTTAGTCACCTTCAATTTCGGAGCAAGTTGGCCGACGAACTGATAGAAGAGTTTTCTGCCAGGAAAAAAATAGGTCGTCCACTGTTAGTATCAGCAACGGACAGCATAGGACATTTGGCGACTAAAACTACCTCACGGCGTTGCGCTCACTGTAGCAAAGAGGGAAAGCAGAAAAGAATTTCCGTCAAATGTTCAAAATGTGAAGTGGCTTTGTGTATTGAATGCTTTATACCATACCATCAGTAACTGTAAATTTCTAAAAATAAACCATTTCTTCCGGATATATATAATATATATTATTTTTGGTGGTAAACCTGTTATACCTTATATATATATATATACAAAACCCTTATACAACCAGTGTTGACATATGGGTCTGAGGCATGGACCATTTCCAAGGCAGATGAAAATATCCTGCTTATATTTGAACGAAGGATCCTGAGAAGAATATTTGGTGGCATCTGTGAAAATGGAGTTTGGAGAAGGAGGTACAACTACCAGATATATCACAGATATAAACATATATTTGGTGGTAAAGACGTAGTATCCTTTATAAAAATAGGAAGACTAAGATGGGCAGGACATCTGGCAAGATCACAGCAGAACAACCCTCCTAGAAGAATCTTTATGTCACAACCTGTGGGAAGTAGAAAAAGGGGTAGACCAAAACTCAGATGGAGGGATGATGTAGATGAGGATGGTAGACAAATAGGCGCAGCAAACTGGCAACAGTTGGCAATGAATAGAACTGACTGGCGTAATAGACTTGGGAAGGTCGAGGCTCTCGTATAGGGCTGTAGCACCAATGATGATAATGAAACCTGTTATACCAGTGAATTTTAAGAATTTTTTTTGTTTCAAACAAACACCTGTAATACCGTTTACCACTGTTTTTTGACAGATTGACATATGGAACTAATTTAAAATGGGCTTCAGGATACCTATTTAGTTCATTTTAACTAAAATACCATATTTAACTTTTATTTTGTCTCTCCAAAAGTTGCCTGTTAAAGGGTTAAACTTGGGACCGGCAAGAGTTCTGTGGAGCTATTTGATCCACCCAACAAAAATGCAGGTGAAGTTGATTTCTATTTTAACAGTGTAAAATAATGAGTTTGAATTTAATATATGACTCAAATTATCTACCTCCATTATTTAAATGTAAATTTCATATCTCTAATTACTTTTTCTTTTCGATGACTGCGTATAGCCTCTTCATTTATGCAGCTGCCATAACTAAAATTTTGAAAACGGAAATATTGCCTAATCATTCGTTCGTTATTAAAATTTGTTTAATGTTGTTCAAATCAGATAGTAATTTTTTGCGCAAATTAAAAATAATTTTGTTTAGCAATACTGCTTGCTGACGGTATTAATTAAGTTAACAAGAGCTTTGCAATGCCTGGAAAATATCGTGAATAAAACTTTTAGTTTGAAAATGGAATGGGTGTATATCGGTTCTATCTGAATATTACTCTAAATTGAAGTATCTCTTATAACCAGCTTTATTTCTGGCATTTGTTTTTAAAAAGCAATTTTTCGTATTAATAAAAAAATATTGGTTCGCCGTTTTTACGAAAATATACTTAAGAACTCAGATACGATAAAAACTAATCTTTTCACAATAGTTTTAAAAATGAACCCCTTTGTAATAAATCACTTTAGGAGGTAAGAATACCAGAAAAGAAATCAGAAACTCGCATACATGTGAACGATGAGCGGTGCCACTTCAGAATAGAGACAATCGATCCATCTTTGCCCTTCCGCTTGTGATAAATGATCCTTGTGGATTGCGTCTACCATGGACCTGATAAGCGATACTATTTCACTTGTATAGCCGGCCCTTCACCCTTCACTTTTGTGGCCATTGTTCCTACGTCCAGGGTATAAAGGATTCAAGAGATTTTAAGATCTCCGGAATTACCTAGAGCAAAGCCGAGAACAAATCCCCGCTTCTGATATAAAACTAAAAGAAATTTAAAGTTGGTGGTATTGGTATAAAATTTTATAGCGTTTAAAAGACTAACATTTTTATACACTCTCACAATAAGATATTGAAAAATATGTTGTTTATAATGTGTGTTATAAAACGGTAGAATAAAAATATAAAACAATTTTTAAGTAATTTGGCTTTCTTTTACTGTGTCGTAAAAGTTTTTATTAAGTTATCGTCCGTTTAACTTCTTTTAATACACTGACCGGCAAAAAAGATGGCGACCCTATAAATTTCCAAAAATAAAAATTCATTGGAAGTTTTGTGCACTGCTTTATATTGTATACTCAACATCTTTCATTTTTAAAACAAAAAATGGTCATTACGGCTTGATTTCTTAGCATCATTTATTTAATGGAAGGCTACAAAAGAAAATAGTGAAATATCGAAACGAATTACAAACAATAAAAATTACGAGTGACCTTGAACAAAATTGTTTAATATCGGTTATTATGCCCTACAACGTCAATAACCGATTGCATACGATTTGGAAGGGAAAGGAACAAATTTTTATTAAAAACTTGGCCTGGTTAACTTCTAACCCTACGATGAAGTTCATCCCAAATATATTCGATGATATTCAAATCGGGACAGCAGGCTGGCCATTCTAGAGTATTAATTCCTATTTCCCCCAAGTAATTGGTCACAATTCTTGCAGTATGCTACCGTGCATTATCATACATAAAGACAAAAGTGTCCCCAATAAATAGACCAAATGAACTACTGCTTTTGCCAAAACATCCCCTATATACCGGTGAGCATTCAGGGAGCCATTGATAAAAATAAGTTCAATTCGAGCTTCAAATTAGATTCCAGCCCAAACCATGAGACCATCACCGCCAAACTTTCTTCTCTGGGACTTACAAGCATATCTTTCATTTCTCCGTCTCCAAACCCTCTCTTGGCTATCGCCAGACTTCAAACAGAACCACGATTTATCTGTAAAAATAATTCGGCTCCAATCCTGTGTATCCCAATGTTATTGTTGTCGAGCAAAAATTAATCGATTTCTAAAGTGTTTGGATTGTAATTCGGGAACAATAGCCGTCCTTCTTGCTATTAGTCCTCTTTTATTAAGGCGTCTTCTAACCGTTCTCTTACTTAGATTTACATTTCGAATCTCCTGTAGACGGTTTCTTGAAGCAATTGCAATGGAATGGCGATTTCTTAAAAGTTCCATCACAATAAAACGATCATCTCTTTATGAGGTAACTCTTCTACAACCGGAACCAGGTCGACGTGAGTATGTAACAGTCTCTATAAAGCGATGGAAAGCTCTCCGTACTGTAGTTCTTGGAATACGTTAAGTTTTAGATACATAAACTTGACTTCTTTCGTATTGTAGCAATGTAATAGTTCTAGCAACATTTACTGTAGATAACACTAATGTCTTCTTCTTACGATGCCTATCCGTTCCGGATGTTGGCGATCAACATGGCTATCCTAACTTTGCTTGCTGCTATTCTGAATAGTCCGGTTCCGGAATAGTCCGGAATTAAACCACTTTCTCAGGTTTTAAAGCTAAGATATTCTTCTTCTCCCTGGTCCTCTCTTTCCAAATACCTTTCCCCGAAGAATGAGTTGCAACAAGCCATATCTCTGTTCATTCCTCATAACATGGCCAAGATATTCTAGTTTGCGCTCTTTGATGGTGTTAATAATCTCGCATTCCTTGCCTATTCTACGTAGAACCTCAACATTAGTCACACGATCCACCCACGAAATTCTTAAAATACGTCTGTAACACCACATCTCGAATGACTCGAGTTTTCTTAAAGAAGCTTTGGAAAGTGTCCAGGCCTCTACTCTGTATAATAACGTAGAAAATACATAGCATCTAATGATTGAGATTTTGGTAGCAAGTGGTAAATCGTGACTTCTGAAAAGAGACTTCATCATTATGAACGCCGATCTCGCTTTTCCTATGCGCTGTTTTATTTTACTGGAGTGATCCCATTGGCTCTTAATGTTGGTACCAAGGTGTGTGTAGCTGTTCACTCTGTCAATTGGATGTTGGTTAACCAAGAGCTGTGTATTTAATATTTCGCTCTTACTGACTACCATGTACTTTGTTTTCTTCGTATTAAGATCTTAATGTAGATATCTTAATTATTCACTTAGTCGAAATCCACGTTTAAAAAGCTAAATTACTGTTTAAATAAATGTTTTTAACTTAGAAGATAAACAGCGATTACAGAAAACAACCACATAAACGCCAAAACTGTCAAAATCAAGCATACATGATCGCAATAAATATTTAAATTAAGACGCAATATGAAACAGTGCATAAAACTTCCAATGCATTTTTATTTTCGGAAATTTATAGGGTGGCCTATAAATTGGTAATAAAATTTACTTACATCAGAAATAGAAACATGGAGCTCGGTTAACCCTTAACTACACGCGCTGACGTATTTTGTACGCCAGATATAATAATTCTAATGCAAATATATTTGAAAATTTAAAGGCCGACCCTGTTTATCTATCCAACCTATTACTGGAACGTGCTTTACAATTGGTTTTAGTTTCGTTAGAATCGGAACTTCGAACGAAGAAGTTATTTTTAACGAAGATCGCAGTTCTGATTCGAATGGATATTCAAGTGAAACTTCTTGCGAAAATGAAAATCAACTAACTTCAGAAGACTTCTATGAAGGCAAGGATGGAACAAAATGGTATAAGTATTCTTTGAAAAGTAAGTTTAGTAAAACTAACAAAACGAATATTGTAAAAGTACTTGCTGGACCCAAAAAGGACGCTAAAGATATTATAAAATGAGGAAAATCCTTTCGCTAAACTGTTTACTGATGACATTATTGAAAATATTGTGGTATGTACCAATATACAAATAGAGAAGATGCGCCCAAAATCCAATCGCGAAAAAGACACCAGAAATACAACTAAATCTGAAATTATGACAACAATAAGACTTTTGTTTTTAACTGGACTTAAAAAACAAGGTCACACTCATTTTTTGGGAACGTGGACAATTAATGGAACGGGTTCAGAAATTTTCACCGTTGCAACCGATTTTTATTTCTCTTGTGTGCTCTTAGGTTTAACAATAAAAATACAATAGCTCAAAGAAAATCTACTGACAAACTTGGCGATATACGATTTATGCTGGACTGCTTCTCCGACAATTGTTAGAAGAGCTACACATTAGGTGAACATCTTACAATTGACGAAATGCTTATTCCCTTTTGAGGGAGATGCAGCAGCTTTTTACGGTATATCTCAAATAAGCCAGCAAAATATGGGATAAAAGTATTCGTATTGTGTGACAAACATTTTATGTGAGCGATATCGAGTTGTACTGTGGGCAACAATCAGATGGGCTAGTGGATATTACACAACGATTGGTTAAAAAATGGAACGAAAAAAACCGCAATCTAACTTGTGATAACTAATAAACTAGTTATAAAGTAGCAATAGATCTGTTGAAAAAAAAAAACAAATTCAATACGTGGAAAAATAAAAAAAAATAAAAGAGAGATGCCAAAAAATTTGTTACCCAATAAAAATCGAACAGAAGGTTCATCTCTTTTTGAATTTCAACAGGAAGCTACACTTGTATTATTTGTTCCAAAAAAGAACAGAGCGGTAATTTTACTTTCCACGATGCATTACGATTCCTCTATAGATCAGGTTACTAATAAGCCCAATATTACTATGGACTATAATTCTGACAAAGGTGGCGTTGACACCGTAGATAAAATGTGCTCTACGTATTTAGTAACAAGACGTACCCGTAGGTAGCCTTTAGTTATATTTTTTTAGATATTCAAATGTAGCAGAAATAAATAGCCAAATATTATATAATTTTGCTCACTTCAACAGCCACACCAACTTTGGAAGAATTTTTTTAAAATCGTTAGCAATATCATTGATGAAACCACATCTTTCAGAACAAGCTGAAATATATACTTTGCACATAAGGCTTTTTAGCTCAACGGAATGACGAACCACCAGCAAAAGTACGAGGACGGTGTTTTTCTTGTGGTAGACAAAAAAACCGAACTACAACGATGTAACACGCAGCTTTTGTCTCAGATCACTCTGAAAGGATCATTCTGCTACTGTTGTTACTTGCACACAAGGGGGGCTATGATGTATCATTTACGTAAATAATTACATACTAGTTTAAATTCAGAAAACGTACATCAGATTACAGTTCTCAAAACATAATGTGTAAAAACGGTATGATGTATCATGTCCTGCGTTGCTATGCATAAAATGACCAAGCCACAGCAAAAAATTACATACACCGTTATTTTCGGTTCTGTCATATTCTGAAGATCTGTCAGATAATTCAAATTAACCTAAATTTTGGCTTCTTGTTCGTTTTTGAAAAAATAGATTTTGTAAATTTGTTATTACTCAATGACTTGAATGATGTGGCAGAAAGAAATTATGTAAATGTAGAGCAACGTCAGTTACAGGATACCAGTAACCCATTTAAAATAGATAACCAGCTCTAACTAAATTGCAATAGAATTAAAGGTTCTCTCTCTACTTAATTTTGTAGGAAATGGAAGCTACCAAAAATGTACTGGTAACAACCTGTTATTTTCAATGGAACAAAGTACATTTAGTAAAGTATTAACAGAAATAGCTGCAGGAATAGTGGAACACTTGGTGCCAAAATGGTGAAAAAGATGAAGTACAGCCTGTAGTTCTCATAGAAATGATTCCAAAGGAGGCAAATCAAAACAATGGTTGGGTGTTGGAAGCACAGAGAATATGAAGTGTTATTGCTGCAAACTTTGTGTAGTGAAACAAAAACTTATTAATATTTTTATAATTTATTTATTTCACAATGATAAATAGTGATATAGTTTTAAAATCAAATATAGTTTAGTAATATAATTTTACAATTTAGTGATATTTCATCTTTTTATAATATATATGATAGAGTTTTATAATATAGTATAGTTTAGTGATATAAATGTTAATATTTCAATTAATTACAAAAAGCTCAAAACAAACAATCTAAAACATATTAATGAGTGGCTCAAAATTCTTTAAAATGTTTAGATAATATGAAGATATTATATTGCTGCAAACTGTATTATAACATATTAAATTAAAAATGTTTACATATTGTTAAAAATAAAAACATAAATCATGTATGTTATAATTAATTACAAAAATGACACAACACTAACAAAATAAAAATATATTACAACCTGGCTCAAAGGTTTTGAAAAATGTTTATCCTCAGTTTATTTTATAATTATATGATATATATTTTTTATACAAACTTTGTGTTATAAAATTGTTAAATAAAAATGTTTAAAAACATAAAACCTGTATGTTACAATTCATTGCAAAAAGTTCAAAATAAACAAATTTAAAATATATTACAAATTAGTCCAAAATTTGTTAAAACCCTTGGAAAATTAAAACATACAAGTAAAGAATACAATTTTAAAAATTAACCCAAACCTAAAATATACCACAATGTAAACCTACAAATACACCTAAAATATACTACTACAAAGAACAAGGTTTGTAGCACAGGCATTACAACTTTGGGTTGTATAGAACCTTTGTGGAACCTGACATAAAATTCATTAAGGTAGCATACCTTACGTGGATAGAGCATTTCATCAGGCAAGAGGTAGGTGCAACAGTCGGAAAGGTTTTTAACAGAAGAGGGCTGATGGGAAAATAAACCTGAAGAAAACCAAGACTTAGGTATCATGACAATTTAGAGGATGATTTAAAATCTTTAGGAGTTAGAATGTAGAGAAGAGTTGGTAGACACAGGGGTGAATGGAGGATTGTCCTAAAGAATTATTTGCACAAGCACATGGTTTTACATTACAGCCCTGTTAAAGCTGGAAACATATATTCCTATGTTGCATTGATGTTGACTAATGATAATGGTAAAACAAACTAAAATATTTTACAAAATTGTCCAAATGTGCTCATAACCCTTAGAGAATATGAAGAAGTATTATTGCTGCAAACTTCCGTGTTGTAAAATAAAAAAAAAAATAAAAACAAATTGTTAAATAAAAGTGTTTATAATTAGTATATTTCATAATGATATATAGATATTTATGTTACAATTAGTTACAAAATCAAAAAGAATAACACAAAGATCAAGACAAAACAAAAAATCTGAAACATATTACAAAGTGGCTAAAATATTTTAAGTTATAAAATTGTTAAATAAAAATGTTTATATTCAGTTTATTCCATAATTGAGATATAATTTTATAAAGGATATGTTTATAGAATTTTAAATAAAACTATTGCCTTTTTAATTTTCACAATTTGACTTCCTTTTCCTTCTGAAAAATATTATACACCATAATAAACATAATATATCAATAATTAATCTTTACCTTTAAAATCCAATGTATTTATAATCTGGGGCCCTTCAAGATGAATCTTTGAAATGAGTTGCAAAATCTTCCACTCATTGACCACCTAAAAATTTAGCATTTATTAAATTTGATAGTAACAGAAATTAATTTTCTTACATGTCTTTATTGTTCCCCTGTTTTTTTTTTGGGTCCACTATCTACTGTATTTACAACTTATAAACTGATAGAAAATTCCTCTCACAATTGGGCTAGTTTCTTAGCCTTCCTCATAGATAAAATTACACCTAGATTGGTAACAGGGATAGCCAAGGTCTAATCACGTTCGGATTTCGCTCCCATTCGTTTGGTGGCGCTGCTAGTCTCGTTCCTGCGCGGAGGGAGTGTGCTATGGTCAATTAAAAGTTAAGTTTAGACAAATACGGCGCCATATTGGTATTTGTTTTATTTTTTATAATTCAAAATTTTTTATAAAGTAGTGCAAAAATGTACAATTTTAGACTATTTTTTTTATGGCATCGTACACATTATATGGATTACCAATGGAAAAACGAAGAAATGAACAAAGAAGATGTTGTGTTCCAGATTGCGTGGATACTACTAGCAAGCATTACCGTTTTCCAAGTCCAAGAAATTATAATGGATATGTTTGATAAATGGGTGAGTGCTGTTAAGAGCCCTAAATTGTAAATTTATGCAACTAAAATTGTAGTAAAATGCCTTTTGCAGAATAAGGTTTTTATTCACATAAAACTTGACATAAGAATGACGAAACAATTATTTAAATACTGACCAGTTGTTGTCACAACATTAAGAAAACTAAATTCTACACACTTGGCTTGTATTATTAATATTTCTGGTAACACATATAATATTTCTTGTAACATTTTTATAAATAAAAATTTTATTCCATATTTTATTCTTAAATTTTTTTAATCACTTTGACATTTTAATGTAATGGAAAATAAATATAGTCTCAACATAACAAGAAAACCCAAAAAGTATACGAAAAATATTTATTATCGTATATGATAAGGATTATTCTTGTTATTTTAGGATTATATCGATTTTCCTTTACTTTAAAATGAGTTCACAATCCTAGGCAATATTACTAAACTTTTAAATTTAGCGCCATGTATATCTAGTTACGCTCCCGGTCACTAGGTGCTGCGCCAATCATTGTTTTATTCGTTAACACGGAAGTTTCAATGCTAGGTGGTAGTGTGCTATGGCCTTCCTTGACTAGTTTGCCAGTAAGCACTATTTATTTTTATGAAATCTAACATCATTTCCAATTGTTTCCTGGTTGTTTTCTTTTTAATTGAAGCCATTAGTTTATTTTATTATAATTATAAAAAAATAGTAAATTGTTTCCACAAATTACATACAATAACATAACCTAACTAAGAGCGAAAATGGCACCTAATTTTGAACAGCTTAAAATTACATTTACATATAGGTAAATTACATATTAAGGTAGGTAACCCATTATACGTAGTTCTTACATCATCACCGATTTGAAAATTTTTACATAAATGTGTTAAAATCGGAGTTTACAGCATAAATGATACATCATAGCCCTCAGTCAAAATAAAGATAACAGCTTAGAGGATGTGTAATATCTATTTATAATTTTGACTGCTATTTTTTATATTTTAGTATTAGTATTATGTCTCTTTGGTTTCAAAAAATGTGTCGATAATGATAACAATTTAATTTTATCTGAATTTCTCTAAATGTTCAATATCTATGTTAATAAGTAAGGTTTATAACAAACAACTAAGTAAGTGTATTTAAAAAAAAAACAAAACTGCTGTTTTTAAATGTATTCACTTGTGGTGTATAAAGTACTTCACTCGTGTACTTATGTTATAACTTGATGTACGAGTAGTTAAAGGTTAAAACAAGGTACACAATAAGTTAAATCCTGAATAATCAAAATTCAGGGTCATCGGTTAAATTTGTTTTTATTCCACTTAATCAACAAAGTTATGGTGAAATTATTACGGTATTGCATCCTCATTCTTAGCCCCTTATCCTACGTAAGGATGTGGTGACGTTATGATATTTTATTGACTATGATTTACGGTACGTTTGAGCTTTGTGAGATGCTTTCTGGAAAGGAGAATCCTGTAAAGTTTTCAATTTGATAGACCATCGTGAAAGAGATTTGCCTCTTGATCTTCTGCCTTCGGCGATCAAAATTTGCATGTCCTTTTTCCTTTAAATGATATAAGCAAAATACCTTAAAATATTTCTGTTTATTTTTTGTAATTATTCTCGTATTAATATTTAGTTTTTGAATCAAATACTCTTTTGTACGATGCGATATCCTCCTATATGCACAATGCACATCTCTCAAAGGCTTTAATTCTATTTGCGTCAGTTTTCTTAATAGTCCACGTTTCAGAGGCATATTCTGCAATAGGAGCATTAATAGTGCACATGAAAAGCAAAGTTTCGAGAATTTAGTTATGTCGGTATCTTTCCAAATTTTCTTTAGTTTTGCTGTGCTAACCCAGCTATTGTTAGTCATCTTCGTGTTTCTTCTTTATAACTGGCATTATTTGGTATTATCGATCCTAGTTAGTTGAACTTTCCTGCTATGCTTTTGACTTCTGCTCGATTATTTCTAGCTTGATCAATTATCATAACTTTTGTTTTATTTGCATTGATTATACGTCTTTATTTGTGATTTACGTTGTTGAGCTTTTGCACTTTCTGTTCTAGTTCTTTCTAAGATGCAGCTAATATCAGGGTGTCGTCTGCATATCTAAGGCGTTTAATTTTACGTCCTTCATTGCTATTTCTTCATCCCAGTAATAGAAAACTGTTCTCAAGATATGCTCGCTATATACAAGGTGGTTCTTAAATAATTGTACAAAAGAACTAGTACTGGGGCATAGAGTTGTATTAACGTTATTAACTCTTTCATTAGTAAAGTTATTGCCATTATTCTGACGTTTGTCGTTTTGTAATGGATGACTTTTTCCCTAGACTCGATTTTCAACTAGATTCGATAGAAATTAAATAGTGAAAGATTTACGGTTACACGCCGGACTCCAATTAGGCTAATGTAATTTTAATCCATCTGATAATCTTTGGATAAATTGCAATGCAAAACATATTTGTTGAACTGTGCACTAACAAAAGTAAATTACAAACCATCAATTTTCTGCTTCCGTATGAATATTTTCTACTTCCTATACAATTCACAAATCGATGGATGAATAATTCCGTGGAAATAAATAAATATAAATTCAAATATGTGTCTCTTACGATTTAAATTGCATGAAGTCCAATGATATTGTTCAAGAGTAACGTTTATATCTATAAAAAATTTAAATATATGCAGAACAAATTATTACTTTGATTTATTATTATAAAAATCTAGACTGAAATTGGTAGTAATACTTCTTTGTTCTGAATTTTGTTAGAAAATAATCACATATAATCCTGAATGACATATGCCTCAGAAATAAGACCCAACAGAGCTACAATACAGAGGCTACTGGAAATGGCAAAGATAAGAGATCGAAAGAGGAGTGAATACTTTGAGACACAAAATAAAAAAAAGTATGAAATAACCACATAAACAGAATGGGGGAGAACCGTGTCGTCAAAATAGCAACAGATAAGTCACCAATCGGCAGAAGAAGTATCGGACGAACGCGCAAACGATGGAGTGACAACCTTTCATAGAGGTATTAATCTGCCAATGAACAAGTAGAATTGCTTGTAAAGAGAAATAAGAAGAAAAATATAAAATACTGTAAACTAAGCAAAAATTCACAATCTTTGCAAATTACTTTTCTCGTAGTATCATTCTGCATTGTAAGCATGTATTTTAAATCAAAACTTATTTATTTATTTTTTTTTATTTTAAATTTATCAAATTAGAAAGCTATCAAATGACGTTAGCAAAAAAAAGGCACATCACATAACCTCTCCCAAGTGGGGTGTCTCCAAGATCGCAGGTCTGTCAATCGCACGATATTTTGATTAACTATTTGCAGCTTCTGGTAATAATGCTTTTAGTTGTGTGTTAAAGGCCACGTTTCTTGGATTACTTCAGTATGGCAAAACTTTTTGGTGAGATTAGTTTAAAGAATTTATTAATTAGGTAAGGGGGGTTTTCTAAGTCCCCCATTGGGCATTAGTGTGTACCAAATTTTTTGTTAATAGAAAATATTTTTTTCTACTTTTCATTTAAACTGAATTCTTAGAAAAAGAGATGGTCTCTTACATAAGAGAAACTTGAAATAATTACCAATACCTTGAATTTAGATGATAATTTTGTTTGTGAAATCAACTATGAGAGCCATCAGAATTCGAATGCCGACTTTCAAGATATTATCTTGCAGACCTATGACTTTCAAGAACCTATGAATGCAGCATTTTTGAGATTATGTATTAGGTCCAGAATATACCACGACATCGGGTATTCAGCGGGAGAGTAGTCCGGTTATTATTATTGGAATACAAAAGATATTATTTGTCTTTATTCTAGTGAAATAGCTTTTATAGGTAATAAAAATGAAACAATGAACATCCAGACTACCAAAAAAACTAAACAGACTTGACACTTATGAACTAGATGGGAATATTTTTGAAAGAAGAAGCACCAAGATGCAGAAAAGAGTACACTAGTCTGCTGATACGTTTATTGGAAGCTTGTTTTTTAACGCTGCACTATTTTAAGTTTTTAACGCTGCACTTAAAGAAGTATCATTTTTCAATGTTAAGCGCTTTCAAGTGTGGGAAACGTGTTGGTTAATGATTGGATTTACATACAATTTTGTTCCATCAGCGTAAACGGAAATATTACTAGATATAATGAGCGGAAGATCACTAGTGTAAATACAAATAAGTAACGGTCCTTGTAAGACTCCACTCTAGACTGGCTTATCTAGTGAGTAGGCTTCCCCAACCCAAACCCTGAAGTATCTATCTGATAGAAAATCTTAAATCCAAATGTCTAACTTTTTGCAGATACCATAGTGATCCAATTTAGCTATAAATCGCCGCTTAGGAACATAGTCTAAAGCTTTGGAGAAGTCTAAGTAGACTACATCAACAGTATACCGATTGTGTAAAGATAATGACCAATCATTTACACAACGAAGTAAGTTTGTGATCGTTGAACGACCTTTGATCAAGCCATGCTGTTGGTAAGGAATGACATTTTCTTAAAGAAGAAACTCAGACATAGCTTCCGAAATAATTGATTCCATGACTTTGCCGACAATTAAAACCAGACTGATTGGGCGATAGTTATTGCAATCAAGTTTATTTTCTCTTTTGGATAAAGGAGTAGTCCAAGCTAATTTCCAGGACGACTGGAGACAACCTTGATTAAAAGAAGCATTCATTATGAGAGATATAGGGATAGCTACAGATTCTGCACATTGTTTGAGGAAAAGGGAGGTAAGTCCGTCTAATCCAGCTGACGAATTATTGCGTAGTTTCCATAAATGATGTTTAATTGCATTGGGAGTTGTAACGGTATAAACGTCACATCTCTATTCATTTATATTTAAATAATTATTTCATTTTAATTTCTTTATTAATTTATTAATTTCTTTATCTTTAGTTTAATTTTTACTATTTTTCACAAAATAGTTGGCGCCCTATGTTTTTTCTTTTCTTCCTCTGCCTTTATTTTCTTTCTCTTTCTGTCCCGTAGAATAAATATTCGCCCTCTCTCTTTTTGTTCGGCAGACTATTCTGTTCCGTGTTGACAGACAAGCTAGTTTCATGATATCTATAGCAACATTCTATGACATCTGTGTTAACTTCATTCAGTCTCCCACTTTCTGTCAAAACAACTTTTCTGTAGTGGGATTATTTTTTGCCTCTTTTTGAAATTTATTATTTATTTATTGAAAAGAAGGCAAAAATTATTATAAGACTCATTTTTATGGTCTACAAATTCTCTTGGGTTTATTGGTTTATTGGACATTTTATTGGTTTATTGGACATATCAAAATTTTATTGGTTTTATTGGCTTTATATCAACCACCTTATTTGGGTTTCAACAATTGGTCAGGACATACAGCCACGTGTGATTGCAGCTCTCCAGAAGCCACAACTTTTAATTGGAGGACCAAACAGCTAGAACATACAAGCAGCCCATCGAAGCAATAAGTAACAATTATTAACTGTTAAGCTTTGGCAGGGTTAATTATTGTTTTTTTATTCATTTAAATAAATATGTTTGGTTAAAATTTGTCTTATTTGCTATCAGCTGAGAACTCAGGTTCAATCCCTAGTTTAAGACAAGACGAACTCACCCTTGAGATACTGAGCTAGGCAAGGTATAGACGATAAGCTCCCATGGTTGATTGAGGTATTATTTTTACAATAGTACTTCAATTCTCTTTGGTAGTCTTATCGTTACAGAGTGAAAGATATATTACCAATGTTTTAGACAAACATGGGCACATTATTTGAAAAATGGTATCGTTAGGTTCAACAGTAAAAACCTGAAAAGGAATAACGATAAACATTCCAAAGATTCGTTATTCGAAGAACATAAAGACCCGTCAGTTTTTTGAAGTAATGGTATGAAGACTATAGAAGATAAAGATGTGCGAATGTACCGATAAACATTTTTGCTATTACCACTTACAATGATAAATTCTTCAAATTCTGTTCTTACTTTTAGCAACGATTGTTTGACTCGGTTTCACAACATCAGAAATTGTTATAGTATCAGTATAAAGAAAAGAGTCACACAATGACGATGGATTAGAGTTATTACGAAATAGATTACCAATTTAACTGGAATAAAACTAAATTTACATTAAAAATATTAGTAGTGGCATACGTCACGAAATTATTATTACAAAGCGATGTTAAACTAAATTAAATGTGAGCTGTAATAAGCGAGTGGTCAGAAAGACCAACAGAAGAGGACACTTCAAGAGTAGAAATTAATTAATCGTCATTTGTGAAAATTAAATCTAAAATTAAATGATTATTGTTGGCTCTAAACCTTGTAGGTTAAGTTATCAGCTGTAGTAAATTTGATTTCATAATAAAGTTTTTAAACAAATTTTGGGAATTGATAGTATTAGTTTTAAAATAAAGGACCAGCTAATCTCTGGAAAATTGAAATCTCCAACAATAATGAGATTTTTAAGAGATGATAATTCCTTAAGTTTGTCAATAAGCATATGGTCCAGAGTTAGTACTGCATTCAATGGTCGGTTTAATAAGTAACTGGATCATTTTTATACCGGGCACGACTATTTTTTATTACTGATGGAAAAAGTATTGGTAATTTCATTTTCTAAATGGATGCATACTCATCCCCCTCGATTAGTACCTCTATCTCTATGAAATATGTTAAAATTATCAATGTTTACAATAGCATTGGGGATCGAAGAATAATGCCAAGTTTTTGTTAAGAGAATAATGTGAGGTTTTAAAAATTGAACAGTACTTATAAATTCATTAAATTTAGACATAAGAAAGTTTAGATTCGAATAAATAAGAAGCCAATCCCTAAATTTTGGTACAAAAGAATTATAAACGAAATTTCATTATCTTTCGACAGCCATTCACATATTTGATCGTAAATTTGTTTTTTGTCCAACGATGGGTTTCAATTGAACAAGCCTCGTATTTTGTGTATTATTTTTCTTTTACTGAATAAGTAATTAGTAATTAATTAGAGAATAATTAATGATAACTAATGTTTACTCCAAATTTTAAAAATATAAAAGCTAACAATTTTCTCGTTTAATTGTCATAAATAAATAATACTAGTTTACTATATTTTATAAAAAAGAAATAGGTAAAAAAGTAAAATCAAATCAAATGTTTAGTATTGTAATGTTAAAAAAACGGTCCCTGCAGTCGGTCCAAAAAAACGTCCGTTAGCGTAAAAGTGGGGAACCAAAGCAAACTACGAAAGCCATTAGGCAATAAACAACCAAAACTCATCAGCATACTCGCGTATTTCCACCCCCGGTGACCTTAATAGAGATGGATCGAGGGGTAGACGTGTGTTACTGTATAATTCCTGTTTACCTGTCTATATACCGTCCCAACAAGGTGCCAGAATGCATATGGTATTGTGTACTTGATTAAAGAGGGCGCTATTAACACCATCGATCTTACTGGCATGACTAATACCAAACCAGTCTCTCCTATTAGAAAGCCGCACATGCTACAGCTGCGTCCTCATTTATATCTGAGGACTAGAGAGTGTGCCGTGAGATTTTTGGTGAATTTCATTTGGGGTTGGATGGAAGTTAATAATTGATCGCTTTTTGATAGTGAAACCTAATTAAAGTATTTTTCGGATGCTGGTGATTCATAGGCCGATACATCTTTTCGGCAAAAATACCTATTAAACGAACAATAAAATATTAGTTTCTGTTGTTTACAATACTCCACCATTTTTTATCAGTTGTTTGTTAACTAATACGTTTGAATAAATAAAAATTCCATAATTATTGTAGTTATTTTACATTTAATTCCAATAAAATCCATCACCAGTATAAACATGCAAAAGGTGGCTTCATAATAATATGCTGACTTGTATAGTAAATTCGCTAATCCCAGTCTCAACTGTCTAGTAAATTTTGTAATTATTTTTGTTGCGAAGATAGTTACTTTTTGACAGACTAGAAGTGACTGAAAATTACTTTACAACCAAGCACACGTGCTCATAGCCAATTTTAATAGTACTTATATAAAGAAATAGGATACCTTTTTAGTAGTACACAAAAGTAAATAAAGCAAATCTTTTAAGCTAATTTCCACCACTCAGTATCGATAATAAATAATAAAATTATTTATTTTACAAAATAAAAATATTGTAAGGAAATACATTCCACAACATTGGACAGACATGCAGGTACTCAGAAAAGGTTAAGTTAGTGTGACATACTTCAAACTTCATTCTTTCATTGTTGTAATTTTGGTAGGAGAGAACTAAAATAAACTTTGATTTTATTATTTCATAAAATAAGTATAAAAATTCGCTATGAAAACAATTTAGAAAAGCAAATATTCGTAATTTTTCAAACAATTGACGCTGTTATGCTAGGCAGATTCGTACAGAATAGTAATTTTTCCTCATTTGTCATTAAAATTTGACAATGCTGAAAACTAAAATGTAAGTATAAACAAAGTTAAAAGTTAACTTAAATTATTTATTACTATTTCTGTTTTAAACACAATAACTATTTGTTTTGAATTATTTTTTTTTAATTATTTAATACTAATTTTGAGGTTAGTTTGGCAAGAATTCCTAAATGATCAAATTAAATTTCAGATCTTCATGAGCTTCCTCTCGAGATTAACCATAAGTTTTATGAAGCCGAAGCGTGACATCAAATGAGGTATTGTAAAATATGCCCAGAACAAAAAAGTTTATTCAAAACTATATGCATATATATATATATATAAAAAATTAGCACGAGCTTTAAATGAGGAAAATTATCAATAGAACATATAAAAATAAGTAGAACAGGTCGTCTAAAGGTATACTGAAAAAAATTGATCACTTTGTTCAGATAAAGGTATTGTTGCTGATCTACAAAACAGGGGCTACCAAGTGATAAACTTAAATGGCGAACCAACAGCCATTAGACATGTTTATAGTAACTTTTAGTCAAGATAAAGATGTCAATAAGATTTATGGGATTACGAACATCTTAGGATTAAGAGTGAAGATCCAGCCAGTTAAGAGCTCTAAATTAGTGCCACAATATAAGAGATGTCAAGCTTTGCTTTTTGTATCTATTGCTTTTTGATTCAGGTTTCCATAGCTGGAAAGTGTTAATCCAAGGCATTTTATTTTCATTACATGTTTAAATCTGATACCATTGATATCCTTTTTAAATTTGATTGTCTCTTTGCTGATTACTATTGTTTTAGTTTTCAACTAGTTAGAATTTTTATATACTTGCAGATTATCTTTATCTTGACTATCATAGTTGCGTCGTCTGCGTAACAGAGTATTTTTAATTCTTTATTTCCCATTCTTTTTCCTTTTTTTAAGTAAAAAAAATAAAACGAGCATACCTAATTTACTTCGGCCACATAGTTAGAAGAACGGGGACCATGGAACTATTGGTAGTGGAGGCAAAGGTAGAAAGCTGAAGACGAAGGGGAAAGTTTCCAACACGATGGGCAGATCAAATAAAAATTCTGGTGAAAAAATCCTTACGTGAAGCCGTCCATCTGGCACAGGATCGCAGCCAATGGAGGCAGCAAGCCAATAATATTTAGAGTGTCACCACGTCCTTGGAACGGCTTAAGGGATGAAGAGGGATGATTTTTCATTCTGTATTCTTTTGCTGTCTTAATACTTTTGATGATTTTTTTCCATAATTACATACAATAAGGTACATTTTTTGTCTTACTCCGCCGAATGCTTTCTTCGTCTCAATTAGATCCAGAAATGCGGATGATTTAGAAATTTCTCGATAATTTACTTTAACTTGTTCTTCATCCGCTAAACTAATCCTCTAATTTATTAGATCTTGTAAAATTTTAGGATAATATTTAACAATTATATAGCTCTGTAGTTTTCTGCCTGGATTTTATCTTTTTCTTGAATGGTAGAATGAGTTCGCTAATTCTCCATTCTCCCGGTATTTTGTTTTAAAATGTGTTTTAAAATTTTATTAAACAATGATATTAGTTGTTCTGTCACTACTGCTTCAGGATATTTTGCTAATTCGTTTGGTATTCTGTCTTTCTCTTCAGAGTTTCCGCTCTTGAGCTTTTTAAGTGTTTTTTAAACTCCATGTGTATTTATTTATATGAACTTCTTCATTTGTGGTGATTTCTAGTATTTGATGACATAAATAATTAAGTTTCTGTTGCACTTCTTTTAAAAAATATTTTTGTAATATTTTTAACATCCGACAACTAATTGTATTTATATTTATCTTTTATAGTGTATGAATTGCTACAAGAAAAAAATTAACATAAAAATCGTTTTTATTCTAACA
The DNA here is from genome assembly GCF_040954645.1 of Diabrotica undecimpunctata. Lineage (NCBI taxonomy): Eukaryota > Metazoa > Arthropoda > Insecta > Coleoptera > Chrysomelidae > Diabrotica > Diabrotica undecimpunctata. The sequence goes on along the minus strand of NC_092808.1, from coordinate 40,976,845 downwards.
ATATGTATTTTATTTTAAACTTGTGTTAGCCGTAAAACACTTTAAATTTAATGAACGTCCCACTCTTCCTTTTTCTTTACATCCAATTCTGGTAGTTTTTTATTCAGTCCATTGTTGTTGTCAGGATAACAAATCTACATCTGCATATTTCAAGACAGCCACCCTTTTCCTTAAAGCAATTGGAAGTTAAATATTTTTATCATGTCTTAAATAATTACCCGCAATTCTTTACTGACCTCCCTACTCTGTTCGCGTTGATAACAGAAAGAGGCATTATGCCATTTTCGGCTCCGTTCCAAAAAAGAAATTAAAAAGAAAATTTAATTTAAGGGTGGTAGTTAATTAAGGCCTGTAATTTAATTTGAAATTTTTCGCAGGTAATCGTTTTTAGCGGATTTTTTCGCTCTTTTTCCTTTTCGGCCTCGGTTTGATTAGCGGGCTTAGCGAAATGTTGTCTATTAATTTGACAGGTAAGCAAAACTCATTCCTGTTCGTGGTAATTTGATGGCGTTACGTAAAAAATTGTAAATTATAGGTTGGCCATAATTTATGATTTTTTTAGTTAACACGATATTTTGTGATAAATCAACAATTGATATGTAAATTTAAAAAATAACTAACTACTATACACATAAATATAATATATATATATATATATTGTTATGATGTGTTTTTTGTTTGAATGATGAGCAATGAGTATTTTTAATAATATAATATATAGGGTTTTTATCGCGGTTCTCAAAGAATTAGCTTGTAAGTACTTTTTTAAATTATCTTTATTATAACTATTATGAAACACACATATATATCTAACCTAGTCAATGTAAATTTAAAATAAACTATCTTTAAACTGATATTCTTATAAAACTAATTAAATTCTATAGACAATCTAAAATTTAAACAAACTATCTTCAAAATTGAAATTGTTATGACACTAACTAAATTATATTAACAAAATTTTGTACCTTTCTTTCACTGAGTGCCTAAATGAACTATTTTCCACTAAGTATATAGATTCTAATCACCACTGGATGTCTTCGTACTTCAGTTATCCTTGTTTTTTGTGAAATTACTTTTTTCAATTATCAGCTTCTACCAATTTAAGATATATTTTTCTTCACCAGCATCTATACACCACCAACCAAACCAGCAAACAGCATTTATATTTATTCTTCTTTTCAATATACCAATATCCAATTATTATAAGTTGATTTATACTAATCTCCAACCATAATATAATTTAATTTCTTCCAATATACCTTTTTTTATCTTCAATAATTATTTGTGTATAATTATAAATGTGCATTAAATTATATGCATAATTTTTAATCTTCATTTAACTCACTATATTAAACTATTGGACTATTTGTACTTGATTCACTGACTCTAACTAACTTTCATAATAAACTGCTTGACTTCTGACTAAAAAACTTAAAAACTTCCAAAAACTGCCATCTTGAATCCAAATCACGGGTATTTATATCTTTTGGACATTCTAGAACCATCTCGTAAGAGATCATGTTCCAATTTGTTCTATTTCATACTTGTATGAATTTTCTGGAACAAACCATTTCGCAAACATGGCCATCTCCGGAGATCCAGAGAATTCCATTCTTTTCTATTAATAATTTTGTTTACATTTAGGCTTTTCAGATCAGAATATATAATTAAATTAGTAACTTAACATTCTAATTTAATAAAATACACATTTCAAACAATATATTATTATAACCCACTTTATATTCGTAGATATTCTTAAACGTCACTTCAGAGTATAAATATCTGTCAATCTCCGAGAGTATTTTTGGTTGCCTAAGCACATGGCTCACTTATATATATTTACAATATTAAAATTACTAAATACAACTTTTTTACAATTATTATATGCTAATTTATTAAAAATGCCCTCACATAAATATATTTTTATTAAATTCTCTAGTATATAACTTATTTAAAACAACCAAATATCTAATATTATGTAGTATATAACTTATAAATTATTTTCTATAAACCCTAATCGTCACAATACCCCAAAATAATATTTAAAATAAATAATTTACTTATTATTTTTTTAAATATTAATTTTCTCATACCTTATTAAATTTAATAAATCAAAATTTTTTTTATTTAAAATGTGTTAAATACATCCCTGTTCGCTGTCTATGTTAGAGCAGAGAACAACGCTGCACAGTTCGGCTATTCTATGGTCAAACTGTCATGTCAATTGGAGAATGGATTTTATCAGAGAATAAAATATAACCTTAATTAAAAATATAATCTATATTGTGTTCTGTTTGTTTATAGACAAAATCTAGGAATTATTTCCATTCAAAAGGCTTTTATCCATATGAATTGGTACGTTTTACACTTTTTATAAAGACATTTACACAATCAATTCTGTATCTAACCCCAAATTATGATTTTTAGGGTACAAATTAATTTCCATATATACAAAATTCAACAAGTATGATGTCAAATTGATTCAAAATAATGAAATCTGCCATCTATTTAACAAATCAAGTCTATTGAATAAAATGGATATATCAGTAAGTTATTAGTGTTATTATATTTGTGTTAAAGGTATAGAAATCATTATTCAATCTCTTCATGATATTGAAAAATGTCGTTGATATGAAATATGCCTCTTAGTCTGTTCTCTGCATCTATTAACACATAACTATTTAGTCCATTCTGATTTTCAATTGTATATGGACCTTCAAACATTGGTTGTAATTTCTTACAACGGTTTTCTTTAACATTACTTTTTCTAAGTGAACGAATTAACACTAGGTCTCCTTTTTGAAATGTGATTGGTTTTTTATATTTTGATTTTGTCTTCTGATATATTTTTCAGCTTTCCTCCTAATTCGGTTATTCACTTTCTGCATTACTTGTTCTAACATATCCTGATTATATTCACTAATCCACTTTCTGTTTCCTATATGGCCAAACATTAAATATTCTGGTACTTCCTCTGTATTCAAATTATGTGTATTATTTAAAAAATACTCTACTTGTGGTATACGTTGCTGCCAAGTTTCGTGTTGATTTTGGCACAGTATCCTTAAATATTTTATAACTTCTTTAATATATCTTTCTGCAGGATTTGCCTGAGGATGTCTGATACTTGTAAAATGAATGTTGATTCCCTTTTTCTCACAAAATGTCCGAAATTTTTGGTTGTTAAAATATGTAGCATTATCTATTATGCAATTTCTAAATGGTCCTATTTCTTCGAAAAATTGATTAATATATAATTTTAATGTTTTAACATTTGTTCTAGAGCAGGGATATAGTTTAATAAATTTTGTATATAAATCAACTATCACTAGTATATGCTTTTTTCCTGTTGGACTGAGAACTAAATTTGAAATAAAATCCATGGAAACTGTATTTAGTTTTTCATATACAACATTAGATTTATATGTGTTCTGGTTTTTGAAATTCTTTTCTTTGTTTAGTTGACATATTGGGCATTGGTTAGTAATTTCCTTTGCTATACTTATGTCATTCTTTGCAAAATAATTGTCCCTAAATAGCATCCATAGCTTTCTTGAACCAATATGCATATAATTGTTATGTAAATTTTTCAATATTTTCTTTGCTAAAGTTCTAGTTATTACATATACTTCTATGCCATTTATTATTTTATAATATACCCCATCTTTCCTAAGGACTTTTTGTTTTTCACTCAAATTGATCTGATCTCTTATAATTTCTTCTCTAGAATATAATCCAGTACTGTCTACTAATTGATTTAATCCAATTTTTATTGTTCGCTGCCCTTTTTGTGGTGTATTTTCTAACCTTGATAAAGCATCTGCCACTATATTGGATTTTCCAGAAATGTATTTGATTTCAAAGCAGTATTCACTAAGTATTAGACTCCACCGATGTATTCTACTGTTTCCATATTTGTTATTTAATATAGACGTTAAAGCTTGGTGATCTGTTTCTATTGTAAATTCATTACCCAACAAATAAAATCTTAATTTTGTGACACAGTGTATTATACTTGCTAGTTCTAATTCTGAAACCGAATAACCCTTTTCATGTGGCTTTGTAATTCTTGAAATGAATTGTATTGGGTATTCGACCCCATCATGTAATTGTAATAATACCCCTGATAATCTCTCTATTGATGCATCTGTTCTTAATATGAATGGCTGTGTGTAGTCAGGATAGTATATTTTCAAATTTGACAGAAAAATGTTTTTAATTTCTTGGAATGCTAGTTCTCTTCTCTGATCCCATCTCCATTTTACACCTTTTCTCAGTAGTTCAAGTAATGGAATTTCTTTTATACTTAGATCTGGTATCATCCTTTTATAATAATTAATTATTCCAATAAATCCTCTTAAAGTTCTTAAATTGTGTGGTGTTTTATATTCCTGAATGACTTGTGTCCGTTCTGGATCCATTTCGATTCCCTTAGTATTAAGTTTATAACCTAGATATATGACTTCTTTTTGAAAAAATGTACATTTTTCTTGATTTATTTTTAGTCCAACTTTGTCTAATCTATTTATTATAATTTTTAGGTGTTTCTCATGATCTTCAGCCGTTTTAGAAAAAATTAATACATCATCAATGTAGTGAATTACAAAATGTTCATATTGATCCAAAATATCATGAAGACATCTACATAGAGCACTGCAAGATGATTGAAGTCCAAATGGTACTACTTTGAATTGATATACTACTCCATCTATCTGAAATCCTGTATACTGTCTACTTTTTCTTTCTAGAGGTATTAACCAAAAGCTATGCTGTAAATCAATTTTAGTGAAAAATGACATTCCTGTAATTCTTCCTAATATTCCATCTATACTCATTGGTGCTTCAAATTGCTTTTCAGTAATCTTGTTAATATTCCTTGCATCCAAACATAACCTGATTTCACCTGATCTTTTTCGTACTACTACTATGGAGTTAATAAAACGTGTGTCTGCCTTCTCAATGATCCCATCTTCTAACATATTATTAATTGTTTTGTTTACTTCTTCTCTGTATTTATATGGTATTGGGTATGATTTTGTTTTAAAATCTTTTTCTTCTTTAACTTTTATACTATGGATATAATTTTGTGCAATTCTATTTTCTTTATTGACAAGTCCCTTGTGTTGCTGCAATATGGAAATGACTATTGATTTATATTCTTCAGGGCAATTTAAAACTTTCATTATATCTTCTTCTTTACAAATCACATTATTCTTCAATATGTACTCATTATTCCTTGCTTCCAATTTTACGCACTCCGCCTCGTAGGCATCCATCTGCTTAAAATTTCCATTCCTTAAATATTCACTACAATAATTATTCTTTACATTCTTTTGGGACATTTCCCTATCATCAAAATACATTTCTTCTTCATAAACATCATTATTTTCTTTTAATAATATCCTATCAATTCTTATTCCTTCTTCTACCTCATCTTTCTGCATAAATTTAATTATTTGCCCTTTCAAAGTTACCATTTTTTCTTCAAAATCTATCTTTACTTTCTTCTTTTCCAATTCATCATTTCCCATTAATATATCAACACATAAATCCTTGACAATAAATCCTTGCATATTAATTTCTTTATTAAGAATATTAATTTTAAAATTGGCTAGTTTATCAATTTCACCCAACTTCTTATTATTTGCACCAATAATTTTAATTTTTGGAATCTTTATTATATCTGATAGTTTTAATGTATTAAAAATAAAATTCTCCGAGACTAAAGTACTTTCTGAACCAGTATCTATCATAATTTTAATCATTTTATTTTTGGCCAAAGCATTTATATAAATTAAATTAATAGAGTCAATAATTTTATCCTCATCTAAAGAAATAAATTCAGAAGGTTTTTCATAATAGCAATGGCCTAACTTGTAATTCAGAAAGTTTACTGCACAAAATTTTGATTATTAGAATTGTCAGATTGTATCTGACCACTTGGATCTGATGTCCTATGTCTTTCCCTACTATGACTTCTACTCACATTTTCTTGCCTTGTATTATTTCGTTCCCTGTCTTCGCAGCTTCTATTCCTTCGAACACAATTTACCTGTCTCTTATAGTTAGGTCGCTCTGTATTTCTTCTATTATTAAAATCTTGTCTATTATTATTAGTACTGTTATTAAAATGTTGTCTATTATAATTAGTATTATTATTAAAATTTTGTCTATTATAACTAGTATTATTATTAAAGTTCTGTCTATTTGGATTACTGTTAGTATTATTAAAATTTTGTAAATTATCACCATACCTAGTGTTATTGTTATATGATTGTCTATATTGTTGAAAGTTATTATTGTTTTTTCTGTTGTTATTATTACTTGTCATATTGCCTCTTTGTATTCTTTGAATAAAATTAATAAAACTATCTATTGTTTGAATATTTTGTACAGTTACGGTTTGCACAACATCAGCATCAAAATGTCTAGATACATTTAAGACTGTTTCATCCTCTCTAAGTGGTGGTTCTAAATATTTTGCAACTGTTATCAATTTCAATGCATAATCTACCATATTTGATTTTAAATTTTGATTATACTTTCCAAAATATAGAATTTCTCTAAACTTGGCTTGCTCTAGTTCACCCCAATAATAATTTAAAAATTTATTTTCAAATGTTTGAAAATTATCTAAATCATTCTCAATACTAGCAAACCAAGTTGCTGCATTGTCATTTAATGTCATTCTAATATAATCTTTAATATCATTAATATTATTCACCAATCTTAATTTATGTTTTAAACTATTTATGTATACTCTAGGATGCAAATTTTTTATATTACCAGAGAATTTAATCCCAGTCTCATTTGTTAAATTTAAGTAAGGTCTCCCTATGTCTCTCATTTGTGAAATATCATCTATTCTCTGTTCCACATTTCTTATTTGATTACAATTTATTTGAATATTTTGTTGTATATCGTCTAATTTTTCTTCTGTGTTTCTCCTGTCTTCGTTAATTTTTACTTCTAAGTTACATTTCTGTAACTCTATTTTCTGTTCTATATCTATCTTATTATCTTGAATAATCCTCTTTACTTCTGTCCTCTCATTGTCTATCCTTTTCTTGTAGTCATTCCGTATACTTTTTATTTCATTTGCTACTTTTTTCTCTGCAGCTTCAAATTTTTTATCCATTTGTTTTACAATTTTATTATTATTATCTTCTATTTTCTTTTCTAATTTTCTATAATTCTCTTCCAATTTCTGTTCCATTTTTTTCATGTCTTCTTTGACTTCTTTTGAATTCTCTTCCATTTTTTTCGTATTCTCTTCCATTTTCTGTTCCATTTTTTTCATGTCTTCTTTGATTTCTTTTGAATTCTCTTCCATTGTCTTGTTCATCTGCATCATTAATGACATCAAAGCTGCCATATTGACATTTTCCTCTCTTTCTGGATTCATTTCTGCAGTATCTTGTGGAACTTGAAATAAACTCTCCTCTTGTATAGGTTGTGTTTCTACTTCCACATCTTCTTCATTCTTTTTGCTTCTTGTACCTTTCTTTCCTTGAGACATTTTGAGACTTTACTTGTTCAAATATAATTAAAAATAAAATCTATAATTTTTCCTTTCTACTGATAATTAATTTAATTATATGAGAGCACTTATCTTCCCAAACTAATTCTTTTAAATAGAGAGCCACCGCGTTGGGTGCCAAATTGTTATGATGTGTTTTTTGTTTGAATGATGAGCAATGAGTATTTTTAATAATATAATATATAGGGTTTTTATCGCGGTTCTCAAAGAATTAGCTTGTAAGTACTTTTTTAAATTATCTTTATTATAACTATTATGAAACACACATATATATCTAACCTAGTCAATGTAAATTTAAAATAAACTATCTTTAAACTGATATTCTTATAAAACTAATTAAATTCTATAGACAATCTAAAATTTAAACAAACTATCTTCAAAATTGAAATTGTTATGACACTAACTAAATTATATTAACAAAATTTTGTACCTTTCTTTCACTGAATGCCTAAATGAACTATTTTCCACTAAGTATATAGATTCTAATCACCACTGGATGTCTTCGTACTTCAGTTATCCTTGTTTTTTGTGAAATTACTTTTTTCAATTATCAGCTTCTACCAATTTAAGATATATTTTTCTTCACCAGCATCTATACACCACCAACCAAACCAGCAAACAGCATTTATATTTATTCTTCTTTTCAATATACCAATATCCAATTATTATAAGTTGATTTATACTAATCTCCAACCATAATATAATTTAATTTCTTCCAATATACCTTTTTTTATCTTCAATAATTATTTGTGTATAATTATAAATGTGCATTAAATTATATGCATAATTTTTAATCTTCATTTAACTCACTATATTAAACTATTGGACTGTTTGTACTTGATTCACTGACTCTAACTAACTTTCATAATAAACTGCTTGACTTCTGACTAAAAAACTTAAAAACTTCCAAAAACTGCCATCTTGAATCCAAATCACGGGTATTTATATCTTTTGGACATTCTAGAACCATCTCGTAAGAGATCATGTTCCAATTTGTTCTATTTCATACTTGTATGAATTTTCTGGAACAAACCATTTCGCAAACATGGCCATCTCCGGAGATCCAGAGAATTCCATTCTTTTCTATTAATAATTTTGTTTACATTTAGGCTTTTCAGATCAGAATATATAATTAAATTAGTAACTTAACATTCTAATTTAATAAAATACACATTTCAAACAATATATTATTATAACCCACTTTATATTCGTAGATATTCTTAAACGTCACTTCAGAGTATAAATATCTGTCAATCTCCGAGAGTATTTTTGGTTGCCTAAGCACATGGCTCACTTATATATATTTACAATATTAAAATTACTAAATACAACTTTTTTACAATTATTATATGCTAATTTATTAAAAATGCCCTCACATAAATATATTTTTATTAAATTCTCTAGTATATAACTTATTTAAAACAACCAAATATCTAATATTATGTAGTATATAACTTATAAATTATTTTCTATAAACCCTAATCGTCACAATATATATATATATATATATATATATATATTTATTTATTATATACATATATATATATATATATATATATATATATATATATATATATATATATATATATATATATATATATATATATATACAGGGTGGTCCTTAAGTAATTGTACAAACGAAAACCGTAAATTCTACACTTTAAAATATTATGATTTAAGCCAACTTGCTTTAATAAAATGTTGATATTAAGAAAGATACAGGGTGTTAAAGTGGAAATTTAAAATTTTATTTTTCGCTATAACTTTTACGTTTGTAAATATTTTTGGACAAAAATTTATAATTGGATGCTTTAAAGTAGGATAAATTATAATTTTATACAAACTTTAATGTAACTGATAGAGGGCGCCACATATGCCACATGTGTGACATAGATTTGCGCTTAACTTTTCTGCTCTTAAAGTTAGCTCTATTTGTGTTAAAAAATATTAAAGATACATTATTTTTACAAGGAAAAGGTATACTAGTTGATAACCTCAAAATTTAACCGTTTTCGAGATATTCGCATTTTATAAGTCAGCTGCATAATAATTCTTAGTTGTAATATTTGTGCGGTGAAGCACTGAATACCTGTAGATAAGCATAATTCACAGTTTATTCTTATTACAACAACTCAAAGATTATAATGTAACATTACAAAATTTTTGTTATGGCTGCTAAATGTCTTATTGAAGAAAATATTCTTCATCTTCTTCTTTAGGTGCCGTGTCCGTATTCAGACGTTGGCCGTCATCATGTTTACAATTTCCCTTTTCTATCGCTTCTTAAGTTTCTATACCTACTGGAGTTGTATTACTTTTTCCCTATTGTAAAATGCTGAAAACACAAAATATGTGGTTTATGTAAGATGGTACACCACCACATTCTAGAGAGAAGGCAGTGAGAACATACTTAAATATAACTGTTCTGAACGTTGGAACGATCGTGGCACTCATATTCCTTTGCAATGTGGTGAGATATTGATATAATTATTTAATTTATAACAAATTCCAAAAGAATACTTATTATTCATTACGTAAATTATTTAACCATTTTTATTAGGACAATTAGAAACTAAAGCCAGGGATTTAATAACACATATGTGTCTTATTTGATAATACTTTTTCTACCAATCTAACCTTAAAGACTCAGCATTTTTACAAAAACATCATCTTTGGCCTAATAACCGATATTGTTATAAATATAGTAAACACACAGGTAATTTAGTTCAGCATAATATTAGTTCGTTAGTTAATCATAACAGACCATTTGTTCGAGATGTAATTATAGTTACTCGTAAGCTGTAACGAAATCATATAAATAAGTAATGACATCGATAGGTTATTCCGTGTTTATATAAGTAACCCATGAATCAAATACATCACAGTTTAACACATTATTTAACAAAATCCACAAGGAAAATAATTCCTGTAGCTGGCTGTATACCACGTATAACAAAAGAGGTTAGTCTTTGTATGTGGGTATATTTTATTTTATAAAAACCCTTAAAAGGGCAACATTACAAGCACGAACGTTTTCGGAACAACTGTTCCATCATCAGGTTTAAAATGCCTAAAATAAGTATAAACCATTTAATTACAGCAAACGTGGTTTAAAATTTTGTAACATACAATCTTTGGTAACATTTTTCAATTTAAAGGGTTTTTACCCAAATATTTTGGTGGCTCAGGCATGTTAACCTGTAAGTATAACCATTTTATTGTTTTTAACCTTAATCAAAATTTTAAACCACGTTTGCTGTAATTAAATGGTTTATACTTATTTTAGGCATTTTAAACCTGATGATGGAACAGTTGTTCCGAAAACGTTCGTGCTTGTAATGTTGCCCTTTTAAGGGTTTTTATAAAATAAAATATACCCACATACAAAGACTAACCTCTTTTGTTATACGTGGTATACAGCCAGCTACAGGAATTATTTTCCTTGTGGATTTTGTTAATTGACGGTATGGTCAACTTGGCTCCTCAATACATGCGCTTAGCCACTAAAAGATGTACTCTCAAGTTGGATATATGGTTCATCTCACAATGTATCAACTACAAAGTTTTTCCAACCTTTTGTAGAATTAAAACACCAGGAAATGTTCCAACCACCTTAAGGAACACCTTTCAACTAAAAATCTTAAAGAAGGAGATTTGCAACCATTATGGAAAACTTAACTTTTTAAACTGTAAACTTAAGGTAACATATGACTTTTTACTTGAATCCATAGGTTTTGATAACTTAAGTAACCTTCTGAATGATGTTCAGGACAAAATGGACAGTGTAACCTCTATTAAATTCAGTAAACTTAAATCTAAACTCAATAAACTCATTAATAATGCATCTAATTCACAAAATAATAACAGTAACAAGAACAAAACTAAATTTTCTAATTTTCAATTTCACCCTAGGCTAAAAAATCTATCCTCCGTAACTTTTGATAAAAATGAAATCGACTTATTGAATCTAGGTCTCAAATACTCAATTCCGAGGAAGGTTTCTGAAAAGGACCTTCAGAGTCTCTCCATTGAGCTAGATGTTATCATACAGAATCTCTCAGTCCCTCTAAACCAAAAAACTTCAATTAGAAACTCCTGCTACAAAACCATCTTCAAATTCAAAAACAAAAATTTTCCATCAACTTCTACTTCTTTCAATATCTCTACTACCAACACTACATCTAACACATCCCACAACTCATCATCCATCAACCTACCTTCTACTTCTCAAAATTACTCATTCAACGTTCCTTTTCCACAATTTTCATACAAAAAACAGAAAGACCAACTCCATATCCTCAAGTCTATTCAAAACAAAATTAAATCCCATAATTTAATCATTAGTAAAGCAGACAAAGGCAATTGTCTAGTCATTCTTGATCAGAAGTTATATAACGACAAGGTCACTACATTTCTTTCAGATAACAATTTCACTCCACTCCCCGAAGATCCAACAAAAAAGTTCATTAATAAAATCAAAGCTACCAATAAACTTTTCACAGAATTTCTGTCAGAACATGATGCTTCATATTATAAAATACCTAGCAACCCATTAACACCCAGATTGTACGGTTTACCTAAGATACACAAAGAGGGAATTCCCATTCGTCCTGTTGTTAGTTTTATAAACACTCCAGTTTCTATCCTGTCAAAATTCATATTGAATCTCATTAACAATATGACGAACTTCACCCCTCGCTTTTCAGTCAAAAATACAATTCATCTAGTCAACAATCTCCAACAAATAAATCTTCATCCCAACATCACAATGCTTTCATTTGATGTCAGCAATTTGTTTACTTCAGTCCCCAAACAAGAAACTATTAATCTGGTCCACTCTCTTCTACGAGCAAATTCTATCACTATGTCTACCACTAACTCAATTATTCAATTATTACAAACTTGTCTAGCTCAAGACTTTTTTGTTTTCAATAGTAAATTTTACAGACAACCTGATGGCTTAGCCATGGGTAGTTGCCTTTCCCCTCTCCTAGCTGATATATTTATGGATCACTTAGAATCCACACACATTATGAAAAATCCTGAAATTCTCCATTGGTTTCGATATGTTGATGACTGTTTAGTCTTCATATCAGGTAACTCGAATTCAGCTGATCTATTACTCTCCAAAATAAATCAAATCCACCCAAACATAAAGTTCACCATGGAACTAGAGTCGTCTCAATCAATTAATTTCCTCGACCTTACTATCACCAGATTAAACGACCATTTCGATTTCAGTATCTATAGGAAACCCACACAAACCGACCATATCATACCTTTATCTTCCAACCACCCAATGTCACATAAATATGCAGCCTTCCATAGTTATATTCACCGCCTAGAAACAATCCCCCTATCACAATCTAACTACCAAACAGAACTCAATATTCTAAAACAAATAGCATCCAACAATGGGTATGACCCCAACCTCATTAACAAACTTATTAATAAGAGACAACTCAAACTATTGAGAGAGGCTGCGTTCCCCAGAGACTTGACCATTAAACCTCATTATGCTTCCTTACCTTACCTTCAAGAACGTCTTTCTGGAGATATCAGATATATCTTAAAAAGATCTGTTGAGAATACCCACATTTCTTTTAAGGTCCTGAACAATCTAGGACAATGTTTAACCAATTCAAAAGATTGCATCAACTACATGGATCGTAGTGGTGTTTACAAATTACAGTGCTCTGATTGTGATGCTACATATATAGGTAGAACCTGTAGATCACTAACTTCCCGTTCCCAAGAACACACTAAAAAAGAGAACACTTCCACCTTCTCACAACATCTTGCACAACATAAACATACCCTCAACATACCAGAAGACGTCTCTTTGTTACATAATATACCCCAAAAAAATTTTCTAAAATTAGATCTATATGAAGACTTGGAAATAGTCAAGGAAAAGCAAAGAAGCCCCAACTGCGTTAATCGCCATGTATCTTTCAACCGTGACTTGCAACCCTTACACCGACAACTCTTCTCATAACCCACACTTCTCAAATTTACCCCATCTTCTTCATCTGTCCTTCCTCTATAAATGTCAACACCTTAATCCTTCTCAACAATTGTTGTTTTTTAAAACAATCATTCTCTCTACACTACTGTCACAACACTCCCTCCAAAAGAATTTTTCAGCCCCCTATTGTTAACATCAAACCTTTATACCTCACTATTTCATTATTTTACAATCTTCACGTTTTCACCATATTCCTGTCCATTCTTTTTTCTTTTGCTAGTTCTCAGTCTTTTCATATATCTTCCATCCACCCATTAGTTCTAAACTCAGTAAACATTTAAACACAATCCAGCAATTCATCAGAATTCACTTTCTCCCACTTTACCTAAACCTTTATTCAACCATTGCTTCCCCCTCTCTTAGTCAACAACTTAGTACACCATACTCACAAATAAAATTTCAGGCTTTTATGTATCGGATTTTAATATAACCAAAATATATTTTGTTCAGGGTGCTAGATGCTTTAAGGATGAAGGACCTCTATCATCTCTAATTTTGTTGATTAACTCATTCATTTCCCTTTAACCCACTCCCCTTTATTCTTTAGTCATTCCATTTACTTTTATTCCTGCCAGGTCTCTGAGGATCTCAGTCTTTCCAAAAATTTTTTAAATTTAATCACATATATTATAACTTTAATTCCTTCAGCCGGAAGATTTTCAATCATTTTTTCTCAATCTATTGGACTCACTTATTTTAAAAAAATTTTTTACGATACTAGCAGTATTAAACAATTTCATCTACTAAAAAAGTCTTACATTAGCTACAAATATATATTATTTATTTTTCCTTGTCCTAGATGTTAGCAACATAAAAGGACATTTCCATATATTTCAGCTAATTCTTCACAAATTACACCTTTTAGACCACACTCCATACGATAAAGAGTAACATAAGCTGCCTAATGCATACGTCATCCTCTTAAACATGACCTTCAACAACACCAGTAATTTACATCTTTTACATCCAATATTAAATAATTATAGAAAAATTTTTAAATCCCAACACCTGGATTACTGTTATCATTTTAACATCATCAAAGTTTTTTAATCTTTTGGCTGTAGTAATATAATGTTTAACTAACACTGTTTCATGGTTCACTGACATTTTGTTTTTGACACCGCTCATGAGTATTTCATCAATCAGTTGCCAACCGTAGTCCGTTTGAAGAGGTGTACTCTCCGGACACTAGAACTCACTTAAGCATGGGTGTATGTTACCTGAAGTAAAATCTAATTAAAATATTAAACATCACATAATATTATAAACATCACAACAATCTTTGGTAACATTTTTCAATTTAAAGGGTTTTTACCCAAATATTTTGGTGGCTCAGGCATGTTAACCTGTAAGTATAACCATTTTATTGTTTTTAACCTTAGTCAAAATTTTAAACCACGTTTGCTGTAATTAAATGGTTTATACTTATTTTAGGCATTTTAAACCTGATGATGGAACAGTTGTTCCGAAAACGTTCGTGCTTGTAATGTTGCCCTTTTAAGGGTTTTTATAAAATAAAATATACCCACATACAAAGACTAACCTCTTTTTTTTACATTATTTAACCTCTGCCACAAATAAGATGTAGTTCCATAATATACCATAAGGTTTGGATATGTATCCAAAAGAATATATTCATCCATTATAGATTATAGCCACCACGTAGCCCAGAATTTAATCCGCTTGATTTTGGTGTATGGCGTATTAAAACAACGTGTCTATAAGAATCCCATAAATATTCTCAACCAACTATGGGAAGAAATAAATACTGCAGCAGTTTCTTTAGAACCAATGATGCTATTTAACATGAGACGATCTTTTATGTACTATATTGACAAATGAATTAAAGAAAATGGTGGACATATAGAACACTTACTTTGACAAAAAGTTATGTTATTTAGTTTAACTATTTCTTAATTTGGTTTGTAAACAAAATGTTTTGATTATGACTTTAATTTAACATAAAACGTAAAATATTTGATGTAAAATCCTATTATTCTGTTTTTGTCAAATCCTATTATTAATTATCCTGCTGATATATTTATTTTATTTAATATTTCGTTAACTATTAACTTTAGTTAAAAGTATTTTATACCAAAATTTAGATTTATTAATGTTTTTGTCTATTTTTCCTTCGTTGCCTGGAGTAATTGCCTTAAATCAGAATTATGCAGCTGATTTGTAAAATGCGATTATCACGAAAACGGTTAAGTTTTGAAGTTATTAAGAAGTATACCTTTTTTTTGTTAAAATAATGTATCTTTAAGATTTTTTATCAAAAATACAGGTAACTCAAACATCAATAATAATAAAAATAAAAATAAAAATAAAAACGTTTATTGCCATTCTAAGATATTTACATTTCAAAACTTAAGATATTTTAGCCTTCTTTCTTCCTCGACGTCCCGCTCGTGCACCGCCAGCTCTTGAAGATGTCTCCTTTCGGTTCCTGGATTTTCCTGGGTGGTGTCCTCGTCTGCTTCTGTAGGTACTAAAATCGGCAAACGTACCTACTTCCCTGCACACGCCTGGTTAGACCCTGATCAGGTGGTCGATCAGTCTATGGGTGGATCTGTGTATCCTCTGGATCCTGTTCTTCTCGAGGATATCCCTGGTCTTTCGCAGTCTTCGAGTGGCCTGGTTGAAGAACCACCTGGTTCTGTTCTCGGCCACTTCCCTTAGTGGCGTGTATCCTAACCTGTTCTTGATTGTAGCATTCGTGACTCTATCCTCCCATGCTGTTCCGTCGATGATTCGGTAGCATGAGTTTTCAGTTGCTTCCAACTTTTTCCAGTGTGATTCCGCAATGGAGCTCCACACTGGAATAGCATACAGAATCACCGACCTAACATATGCTTGGTAGAGCTGAATTTTCTTCGCCTTCGAGAGTGGACTGGACCTAAAAATGAAAGGAAGTATTAGTTTTTTAGCTGCATTAGCTTTTACCTTAGTTTTTTGTGTATGCACCCGGAAGTTGAGTTTTCTATCGAGGTGGACTCCTAGGTATTTGACCGTCTCTGTTTCCTGAATTCTGTTGTCTCCTACTGTGATCTGGTTCCGTAGTTGTCGTCTATCCTGGCCGAAAATGATGAACTGCGTTTTTTCGGCGTTGATCTTGATTTTCCATTTTTCGGTGTAGTCCGTGATTCTTTCCAGGTGGCTCTCCATGTTATCTATGATTCTTCTTTCGTCTTTTCCGGATGCATACACTGCTGTGTCGTCTGCATACAGGGCTGTAGAAGTCCTTGGATCTGTAGGGAGGTCTGAAACAAAAATGTTATATAAAATGGGTGATAAAATGCTGCCCTGAGGCATTCCTTCCTGGATTTCTTGAATCGTCGACATCTTTTGGTCAGCTGAAACTTGGAATGTTCTATTAGATAGATACATGTCGCAGATGTTGATGAGGTAGTGTGGAAGTCTAGCCTTGTCCATCTTGTAGATTAGTGCCTTCTTCCAAACCGTATCGTAGGCTTTCTCTGTGTCCAGTATGGCTAATCCTGTCTTCTGTTTCCTGTTGAATTTTATCTTCGTGTCGCTGATGATCCTTGCTAATTGGAGTTCGCAGTTTCTTCCTTTTCTGAAACCAAACTGGTCTTCTTGGATGACTCCTCTTCTTTCTGTATGCTTCACCAGTCTCTTGTAGATGATTTTTTCTAAGATCTTTCCCATCGTTTCCAGGAGTGATATGGGCCTGTAGCTTTCCGGTCTTCTTCCATCTTTCCTTGGTTTCAGAAGAGGTATAATCTTGGCGTGTTTCCAGTTGTTTGGAAAATGTCCTTTTTCCAGGCAGTATTTGAAGATATAGTACAGTTGTACTATGATCTTCTTCGGAAGTTCCTTGAGGGTGATGTTGTGGATTCCTTCTTGTCCTGGTGCTCTGCTTCCTTTTAGTTTCCTGATGATTTTTGCAACTTCACTTGGGCTGATGTGGTCTTCTTCGTCTATTTGGAACTCGTTCCTTCTTCTGATCCTGTTGTATTCTTGCTCGACTTTCCTCTTTGTTCTTGCATCTGACATATCCTGGTTTTGTCTGTGTGTGGCTGCCATCTTCCTTGATATTGCATCAACTTTTCCTTGGGTGTCGTAGTGTGTTCCCTCGTTGTCCATGATTTGTGGCATCTTTTGTTTTCCTCTTCTTCTTGCCTTCAGCATTTTCCAAACGTTTCCATGGTTTTCTTCAGCTCTTCTGATGTTGTTGTGCCACTGGTTTTCAGTAAGACTTCTCAGTCTTACTCTTATTTCTTCGGATAGGATGTCTCCGTAGTCCTTGAATTCCTGTCTTCTGGTTCTTTGGAATGCTCGTCTGGCCTTGTTTCTGTCCTTGATGATGTCCTGTAGTTCTGTTGGGATGATCAGTCCTCTGTTGTTCGTCATGGATTTTGGGATGTTGGCTTCCATTGCTCGTTGGATTCTTCTTGTGATTTCTTCGATCTTTTCTTCCACTTCTTCTGTTGATTGGAATTCTCTCTTCATTTCCATTTGGTTTAGCTGTCTTCTGTAGTTAGGCCAGTTAGCATCTTTCCATCTCCATCTTTCTACTGGTTCTATCCTTGGCAAGTCGACTCTCGATGTCATCCTTCCTATTACTGGTTTGTGGTCCGAACTGCATTCGAAGTATGTTCTGACGTCTTCCATTATTACATCCTTGGTGATGAACAGGTCCAGTGTTGAGTTGTTGTGTTCTCTTATTGGATTGATTCTTGTTGGTTCGTCTGGAGCGAATAACATCCTATCTCTGTCCTCGCAGTATCTTAGTAGAGTTGTTCCTGGTGCTGTGTCCGTCATACATCCCCATGCTGTGTGTTTGGCGTTGAAATCTCCTGCTACGACTACGGTTGGTGCAGAGTTAAGTAAGGCATCCAGTTCTTCTATGGCTAGATCTTCCGAGTGTTTCCTGTAAATTGAGAAAATATTAGCTATACCTACTTTGATTCCAACACTTTCGAAGTGGTGTGTGTCTATCAAAACTTGATTCCATTCTATGTTGTTCTTAACATAGATGGCTACTCCTCTGTCGTTTGGTTCGTCTCTTCTTCCGAATCCATCGTAGTTTGTTATTCTTGGAAGTTGGGATTCCGTCATGTATCTTGTTTCAGACAGGCATATGACATCTGGGTTATGTCTTACCACTGTCTCTCGAAGTTCGCTGATCCTTAGCCTCAGTGATGCTATGTTGAACTGGAGAATCTTCAGGTGTTTATGGTTCATTGTAGATCTCTTCATACTTCATGAAAACCATTGCTTTTTCGGCAAATGATTTTGCTTGTAATAGTTCTCTCTTCATATCCTGAAGAATTGCCATCATTTTTTGGACATTAACTACTTCGTTAATTTCCGCCCAGGTGCTTTTGATTCCGTCATTCCTTGGTGTCTGTTGTTCTCCTTTGCTTGCTTGTGCATATGATATGCCACTAGAGATCTTCCTGAATGTTGAAGGATGGGGCGCTGGTGGAGCTGTCTTCTGAGGCTGGTTCCTCGCTCTTCTTGCAGCCTGTCTATCGAGATATTCAATGTGCTTGCTGCACATGGGATAATTGGAAGTGTGTGCCTCCTGGCAGTTGCAACACTTTACTTTATTTATCTGTCCTTTCGGCAGAGGGCAGTGTCTTGTTTGATGTCCATTAGCACACTTCATGCATCTGGGCTGCTTGAAGCAATTTCTGGCTGAGTGTCCGAATTCCTGGCAGTTGTAACACTGCGTTGCCCTGGAAGGTTTGGAGTAGGCGTCCCATTTCACTCTGATGTTTTGCACTCCATTAATTTTCTTAATCTCCTTTAAATCTTGCTGTTTGTCGACTTGCAGTAAATAGGAGCTGCTTTGTGCTCCTGGCTTCCTGGTTTTAAGTTCGGTAACCTTTCCGATTATGCCTTGCTCTCGTAGATCGGCTTCGACCTCGTCGAGGTCCATTCCTGGAGCCGCCTTCATGACAATTTTCTTCGTAACCTCAGACTTCTTTGTGAAGGTATGGAAGGCCGTAGATGTTGAGATGAAGTCCTGTTTTAATTTTTCGTAGTCTTCATTGGACCTAAGGTACACCCTTGTACCTGCTTTTCCGGACGGTGATATCTGAAAGTTATTGTGCCCCAATAACTTGGTGATTTCTTTTATGAAAGTTGAGTAACTCCCTATTTGTCCTGCTATGACAAGGGGAGGTACCCTTTCTTTCCTGTTGTTGGCTGTTGGAGTGGCTTCTTCCGTGTCGACTGTAGTTAAAACTTGATAACGGTTTTTAGTTGTAACCGTTCCGCTGGTAGTTGGTCGTTGTCTTGCACCTGCGATGTTTTCGTGGGAATTTCTTCTTTGGCATTTAACTGCTTGGAAGGGTTCCTCCTCCATGATTTCAATATTGTTGGAAGCCATTGTTGCTGTGGTTTCTTCTACTGAATTTTCGCCTTGTCCTATTTCGGTATCTTGTAACTGTTCCTTATCCTGGGCGGGTCCACCTCTCCTTGAGGTGGGCCTGAAGCTTCTATTCTTGAATAGTTTCCTGTGTAGTGGGAATTCTCGTCTTATTGGACTGGAAGCTGAAATTAGATCTGCAATTTTATTAGTAATAACAGTTTTATCGTCTTTTTTAGTCTTGAAAAAGACTAAATCAGAGATATCCTGATTTTTCTTACATGAAAACAATTCAGTCAACGTAAACCGTTCAGTTTACCGCCGACTGGATTGGGTTGGGGTAGCTGTTTGACGTCAGTCGCTCGGACCTAAGCCAAGAAGCAGGAAAATAGACTGTGATACTATGGTCAACCTTCCAGTTGCGACTCTCACCGTCTACTCAAAAACATCAAAAAAGTTAAGTGCAAATTTATACCACATATGTGGCATATGTGGCGCCCTCTATCAGCTACATCAAAGTGTGCATCAAATTATAATTTCTCATATTTAAAAGTACCCAGTTGTAAATTTTTATGCATAAATCTTTACAAACATGAAAGTTAGAGCGAAAAATAGAATTTTAAATTTGCACTTTAAGTATTTGAAAGCTCGACTGTCAGAAATGACAATCATCCATATGTTACTGAAAAAGCTTATTAAATTGTACAAACAGAACAATATCCCGGTTAAGATTGCTATAAATAATGCTAAGACTGTCAGGAACTTGTTTTCTAAAATTAAAACACCTCTTTCCTTTTTGGAACAAGTGAATGTAGTCTATCACATACCCTGTTCTGAATGTGATGCATGTTATATTGGTCAGACTGGCCGTTCCCTTAAAGGACGCCTTACTTCACATCGTAGTGACATTAAACTTTCTAAACATACTTGTGCCCTTGCAGAACATGCAATCAACACCAAACATACTGTTAATTTTGATGATGTTAAAATTCTCTGTAGAGAACGTAACCTTAATAAGAGACAATTTATGGAGATGTGTCATATTTTGAAACAACCTAATGCATTAAATAAGAGAACTGATATCAGCAACTTAAGCCAAATTTACCATGCACTAATACTACAAAATTGATTCTTCCGTATTCTACTTTTAATTATTTTTTTCTTCTTCAACTTCTTTTATTATATCATAACATTTATGTTGACATCTATAAAACTTTTCCTTCAATCTCACCAGCTGATTGTCATTTCTGACAGTCGAGCTTTCAAATACTTCATTTTCATGATATGATCATAACAGTCAAGAACCCTAGCCGTGCCGTTGTTTATATAACAATTCAAAATTGACAATTATATTTTTTGATAGATTTAATCAATCAATGTTTTCAAAAGTGAAATTTAAAACAAATTAGTTAAATTGGGAATCTTCCAGCGTTCTGTGTTTCTATATTTTTTGCTGTTATATTTATTATATTAATTTTTTGATGTTTCTTTGCAATAACAACATTGTAATGCTACAGATCTTTTAAAGGTAAGATCATTTACTTAATTGTTTTTTCATATTAGATGTATCGCTAATAACACTCTTTTAGATGAACTGATGATGCTTATTGAACAATAGGCGAAACGTCTTCAATAAATAGATAAAGTAGCACAACTCTTGTCTTTTTTATCTCCAGACCGATAACATCCCATTCACTTACGAGTGCACATTTTTTATACATATATATATATATATATATATATATATATATATATATATATATATATATATATATATATATATATATATATATATATATATATATATATATATATATGTATACACTACTGCCCAAAATTAACGCACCACCTTAAATGTACCATAAGTTTGAATTGGATTTTGACGATTTTTTTTTCCTGTTTTAGGCCTATCTCTAGTTAATCACTATATTAATATTTTCTAAAAATATTAACGTTTTATCCGTATACGGGGTGTAAAAATAAAACTGTGTTTTTTCATCCTATTTTGCAACACCCTGTGGAATTGATTAGAAAAAAGAAATGCTACTTCTTATTAATATTTTAAGCTAGATTCGTCTTTTCTTAAAGTTTTTGTAATAAAATTATCTCGATCTCCATCATCAAAGATTGTACAGAACTTTAAATGAAACAAGTTTTTATTAACATTTAAAGCAAAGAAAACATTACTTACATATAATTTATTGACATTTAATCCAAATAAAGCCTAAGAAAACATAACCTAAATAGTCTTTAACAATTCTTCTTTCCCTAAAACACTTAATAACAAGTATTTTTACCTCTACATCTAATTACTTCTTCACAGTGATGAGGCATACTTAAAATCAAGCGGCATATTTGGTCTTGATCAACTGCATCCCAAACTTCACTCACCATAACTTCTATGTCGTCAAGAGAGACGACAAGGTGATTGTCGACTCCTGAATTGACGATCAATAATATGCTACAAATTCTCTATGGGATTGTGATTAGGGCCGCAGGGTGACCAATTCATGATTTGTATTCCAACTTCGTCCAAATAATGACGGACTACAAGAGCAACATGTGGTCGAGCGTTATCATGCATTGAAAAAAATTATTTCCTATATAAGGAGCAAAAATCATCTATTAAAACAACAAAATGAAGGTCAGGATAGATGGACAACTTACAGAATCTATAGAAATAGGCAGCGGAATAAGGCAAGGGAATTCATTGAGCCCCATGGTCTTTAATTTGATCATGTGTAAAATCACTAAAAGCGTTAACAAAGAAAGAGGATACAGAATGGAAAACAAAGAAATAAAAATACTTTGTTACGCAAAGTCTGCAAAGACTGGTCCACAGATTTAACATAAGAGCAAAAGAATTTAATATGACAATCTCATCTTAGAAAACTAAAACAATAGTAGTAGTTATCTAAAAACCAACCACATGTAAAATAGAAATAGATGGCATCAGCACTGAACAAGTAATGGAAATAAAATACCTGGGAACTAAACTATCAAGCTATGGAGACCTGGGCAAAAAAGTGAGAGATCAAGTCCAAACAGCAAATAGACTGGCAGAATACCTTAATAACAATATACTGCAAAACAGACAAATCAACACTAAAATCAAATCAAGAATTTATAAAGCAAGTGTAAGAACAATAATGATATATGCCTCAGAAACAAGACCCGACACAGCCACAACGCAAAGGCTACTGGAAACAGCAGAGATAAGAGTACTGAACAGAATTACAGAAAACACGCTGAGAGATCGAAAGTAAAGTAAAGACATTAGAAGAAAATGTAACGCATAATGTATAAATGAATGGACAGGAAAGATAGAAAAAAAGAATGGAATAACCACATAAGCAGAATGGAGGAGACCCGTGACGTCAATATCAAGAGATAAGTCACCAATCGGCAGAACAAGTATCGGACGACCGTGCAAAAGATCCGTCAATGAACAAGCAAAATTGCTTATAAAGAGGAAGAAGTTCTTTTAGTAAGTTCTGAATGGATAGTATTATGTTTCATCATGTGCAGAATTGGTGTCAGCCCTTAGTTTTGTTTATATAGAGTTACTTTTATTACATACTTTGTGAAATAAGTAGGTTGCTAGTTGTTCTGTTGAAAATGGGGTTTGCGATAGATGTCTTTTGGTTGATTCTGTTGATTTTTTTGTTGTTGGAAGGGTCAGATTTGACATTTCCATTAAATTTATTGGAAATGAAGAAGTTGTTAAATTACTATCGTGGCTGTCTGTTGTAAGAATCTGCGATGTAACATTGTGAGGTGGAGTAGAAATTGGAATAGAATTAATCAGAATTGATTAGTGGAGAGGATTCTGATGGACATTGTGAGGCAAGATGTAAGGCAAGATGGCATTTCGTTTGCATTTACAACAAAGCTGGATAAAAATACTTTGTAGCTAACATTATTATAATTGATCACGATAAATTCAGGTATGGTTATATAATCTAGGGGTTCTATGTATACTTAACGCCTAAAACTGAGTATGTGGCTGTATTCAGGATTTGTAGCTCCAATTTAAAAACATGTTATTGGTGACATCAATTTCAAGCCTAGGTTTTGGAGATAATTGCTCAATATTTCGCGTGGGATTGTTAATCTAACATAAAATAAAAATAGTCGTTTTGATGGGGTGATTAGTCTACGTACTAGAAGTACTTCATTATTTATTTTAATGAATTCCGTTTTATTGAAAAAATCATCAAATACAGCTTTACTGGAAAGATAAATGTATGCTCTATTATTAGAGATTTTTGAAGAATAAATAATATTTTTTGGTTGAACGAGTGGTCCTAGTTAAAATAAATAATCTTGCAATTTTGTGCCATTAACTGAACTGCAGATGATGGCTTCTTCTTTTAGTGTAAATTTTGGACTGGTTTGTTAAGATGCAACAGCAGAGTATGTTGGATTTATTTAAGAAGTGGCAGGAATTTCCGATAAATTATTATTCGTCATTTAATTTTACTTAAGCAATTTATTCTAATTATAATCATATCCAAGTACGGCTCTGATTTTTATTATTGTGGTGTTGATAAAAAACCAGTCCGGTGTTATGTTGATATATCGCTTCTCCGGAGCAACAATGACGTAAGTGCAATTTTTTGCAGTTATGAGTTAAATGTGTCAAGTCACAACGTGCCATTATATCGGATAGAACATTACCATAAAGGTAGTACGTTGATTGGCTACTGGAAAGCAGTTGCGTTGTTGTCAAAATTATGTACTTTGTCACTTCTTTTACAAAACCAGCTACATACATTTGGATTGGAATTAGGCCTATGCCATAACCGTAAAAAGTAGACGAGTGACAGGAACAAGAAAGGTAGAAGATCTTAGAAAAAAAAAAGAGTCCTTTGCTTAATCCTTCTCAACAATTGTTGCTTTTAAAACAACCATTCTCTCTACACTACTGTCACAGCACTCCCTCCAAAAAAATTTTTTTCAGCCCCCTATTGTTAACATCATATCTATCATACCTCACTATTTCATTATTTTATAATCTTCACGTTTACATCATATTCCTGTCCATTCTTTTTTCTTTTGCTATTTCTCTGTCATTTCATATATCTACCATCCACTTATTAGTTCTAAACTCAGTAACCATTTAAACACAAGCCAGCAATTCATCAGAATTCACTTTCTCCCACTTTGCCAAAACCCTTAATCAACCATTGCTCCCCTCTCTTAGTCAACAACTTAGTACATCATACTCACAAATAAAATTTCAGGCTTTTATGTACCGAATTTAATATAACCAAAATATATTTTGTTCAGGGTGCTAGATGCTTTAACCATGAAGGACCTCTATCATCTCTAATTTTGTTGACTCATTTATTTTCCTTTAACCCCCTCTCCTTTATTCTTTAGTCATTTCATTTACTTTTATTCTTGCCAAGTCTCTGAGGATCTCAGCCTTTTCAATTTTTTAAATTTAACCACATATATTATAACTTTAATTCCTTCAGCCGGAAGATTTTTAATCCCTTTTCTCAATCTATTGGACTCACTTATATTAAATTTTTTTACGATACGAGCAGTATTAAACAATTTCATTTAAATACGAAGTCTTACATTAGCTACAAATATATACTATTCATTTTTCCTTGTCCTAGATGTAAGCAACATAAAAGGACATTTCCATATATTTAAGCTAATTCGTCACACATTACACTTTTTAGACCATACTCCATACGATAAAGAGTAACATAAGCTGCCTAATGCATACGTCATTCTCTTAAACATGACCTTCAACAACACCAGTAATTTACATCTTGTATATCCAATATTAAATAATTATAGAAAAATTTTTAAATCCCAACACCTGGATTGCTGTTATCATTTTAACATCATTAAAGTTTTTTAACCTTTTGGCTGTAGTAATACTATGTTTAACTAATATTGTTTCATGGCACATTGACATTTTGTTTTTGACACCGTTCATGGGTATCTTATCAATCAGTTACCAGCTAAAGTCCGTTTGAAGAGGTTTACTCTCCGGACACTGGAACTCACTTAAGCATGGATGTATGTTACCTGAAGTAAAATTTAATTAAAATATTAAACATCATATAATATTATCAACATCATGTACAATCTTTGTTAACACATTACATTTTAAAGGGTTTTTACCCAAATATTTTGGTGGCTCAGGCATGGTAACCTGTAAGTATAACCATTTTGTTTTTTTAACCTTAGTCAAAATTTTAAACCACGTTTGCTGTAATTAAATGGTTTATACTTATTTTAGGTATTTTAACCTGATGATGGAACAGTTGTTCCGAAACGTTCGTGTTTTTAATGTTGCCCTTTTAAGGGTTTTTATAAAATAAAATATACCCACATACAAAGACTAACCTCTTTTTGTTATACGTGGTATACAGCCAGCTGCAGGAATTATTTTCCTTGTAGATTTTTATTATCTTAGAAAAAGACCTACATATATTTAAAAAATTCCTAGTAATTCCTAGTAATAAAAAGTAATATAATTCCCAAATATTACGAACCTTTTTTAATGGGTTGGTTTAAATTGTGAATCTTTTTGTTAATTTTTTAAAGGTGTTCAAAAACAAATGTTACTTTTTAGTAATTCTGAGTAGTGTTTTTGTTACTTTTTTATCATTTTGAGTAGATTGTATTATTTACTGACAATAAAATTATATATCTAAACCTTTTTTTTAAGTTTTTTAATGTTACTATTATTGTAGACGAACTCAAACCGATTCAGAAACTATTTTAAAAATATTGGAAGAACAATCGCGCAACTGGGAGGCTGCAAAGTTCTGAGACCGGTGTAGACTCAAAAAGTTTATATGTATTATCAAAACACTAAGAGTGTCATTTAAAAGTTGACTAAATTTACCACTAAAAAACGTTATTTCAGTTTCAAAAATATTCACTTAAACTTTCACTTGTTTACTTTCGTGTAAAAATATTTTTAAAAGTCAATTTTTCAGCATTTTAGTAATGTGTACTTACATCGATGTTATCTAATGCAATCTAATTAATATTCTTTACTCACGTTTTTACGTTTTTTTATAACACTAACTTAAATAAACAAGTATATCACTTTTGTTGATTTACTATGGTGAAAGAAAATACTAGTATAATATTTTTAATAGCTGAATCTTGAATTTAACGGAGCTGTTAAGTTAAAAACACTATGTGGTTCGGAAATCAGATCCGGTCTATGAAATATTTTACTTTTTTAAAATAAAGATGTTTCTTCCGTTTTTTACTTTAAGAATGCTATTAAATAAAAATCAATTTGGTAGAAACAGCTCACGACTATTTTTTCCGTCAGTTGTTTCCGCCTATATATGGTATCCGCACGAATACCATACCATTATCCATATTGTAATGAATTCTATTGGCGCTTCTAAATTGCCTTAAACGAATTTTTACGTGTATTCGCTAAGTGTCGAATAAATTATCATTAAGAAGTCTTACGTAAATAGTAAATTTATATATTATTCATAAAATTTAAATTAAAATGTTAATCACGTATATTGTCGAATGAAAGATTGATGTAAAACTTGCAATACAATTTTACAGTCACTGACTTCGGATAATATAAATCATTATATAGCTCATCAATCGGATTAGGATTTTATTTGTGAATATTATAGAAACCACTTTAAATATTTTCATGCTTGATGTAACTTTAATATTATCATAATGAATGCTGACCTAATTTTTTTAATTAATATAAAATTGTATTTATACTCCGATCAAGTTGTGATAAAATAAGTTTATTTTAATAAAATGTAAATTTTGTAAAAACAGCAAAAAATATTTTAGTTAAATATTAAAAAAAGATTAACTATATCTGAGAAAAAAATAATCAAATATTTACGCATGCTAGCAAATTCTCCTTCTTCTCACTGTGAGTGAGAATTACTCTTTTTCCTCGTTGTTAGTAATTTTGCTGGTTTATTCACCTCCATCCTCAGTGGATACCTTTACCGCTTAATGATATATATATTTTTAACCACTCTGCCCTCCTTTATTTTCAAATCACTATTGTCTCCACAGCTCATGTTGAGAATAGGCGCCTTTTAAACAATTGCATTCAATTCCCTTCTGTCATTGACGACTTTTGCCCAATTGCGAACTTCCCTAATTCTTAGATCATTCTCGTAACTTGTACCATACCCTGTGATTTTTTTTTTTTGGAAGTGAGAATCTTTAAAAGACCTCTGGGAAGGTATCCCAGGTGTGTTGCCTAACAACTAAACTTACCATCTATCTCTCCAAGGAACGGGCCTGGGACCGCTCTAAGCGAGCATTACCATCTGAACCGTCAGTTTTGCTCATAACTCTCGTCTGTCGCTCTTCGTCTGTGCTCCTGATTGTCATAGCATATCAGTCGCGCTACCTCGCCCACGTCTGCACCAGACTTGGTTTGTAAGTAAGGCAACTATCTTTTTCTAGAGCGATAGGCAGGAAGGAACGACCGTGCCGTTATTTTAATCATCTTAAACATAACGAGAAAGATTAGAGAACAGGTACAAGCAACTCCAGACAATCATACTCCACCACCGGGGGGTGGTTTAATCATCCCTTCATCTACACCAACCTATTACTCTGTAATACTCTGCTCCAAAATAAGACACACACCGTAAACTAGATACAAGTAGAAACAAAATAACATGTATGTAAATTGATTTCTGCAATGTATTCAAGTTCTTTAAAAATTCATTTAAGATTTCGGTGTCAGTAGTGAGAGCTGAATAACTCACCTTACTGACGCCGACATATACGACACATTATATCAAACAGTTTACCTCTGTTGTAGTCTTCTGTCTCTGCCTTGTGTTTTATGGTTTCTATCACAAAATTAATGATCAAGTCAAAAATTATTTTGTTTTCAATTGCTTTTTCCATAAGTTCATGTGGATCGCCTAGAGGTGAGCCCAGCTGCAGCAAGATTCGCCTCACATTGTATGCAAGGCATACGAATCCCACATGATGTGCGTCATCCACCACTCTATACTCGGGACACAGATTGTCCTCGGTCTTCTTTATTCTATATGTATAAGACCAAAAAGATCCATGTCCCGTCATAAATTGGGAAAAGTAGTAGTTGACACATTCTGCATTTACACGCATACCACCCTACTACATCTGGTATAAGGGCCCTCGTTCAGGCAGCCTTGTATGTTTCTCTTGACAATTGGTCCTGCCACATCTCCAAACTCCTTTTTCTTTCTTATGTTCCTGAACCTAAAGCTCCGTTGCTCCATTGGTGCATTCAAACCCTCTTATTAGCCAGAATATGCACCAGTACAGAACCGGCAATTACTTGTAAGGCAATGGTTGATACGGTTCTGTACGCGCTGCATACCTTGATCAATGGTTTCCTTTGTACCCTAAGAAGCATGTCTTTATATTTCGCTTTGTTAAGGATGTCATGCCACACTGGGGCCCCATATAATGGGGCCCCATATATAGATGGACATAATTGATTGTAGGATAACTAATCTTTTGTGTGACCCAGGGTCTTCTATATTTGGCATTATCTTATTAAGGGTGGAGGTCCTCTCTTCCGCCTTTTGACATGCCTCTTGTATATGGTGTCTGAATGCCATTTTGTCGTCTAGTATAATTCCCAAATATTTTACGGTCTTCTGAAGGTCTTAGGCGGGGCCTCTGACCGAAAATTTACATTTTTTCGGTACCGTGGTCCCCTCTAGATGATTATTTCCGTCTTTTCTATTGCAAGTTTTAGGTCGTTTCTCTCTATCCATCTCGCAGTTTTTTCTATTGCTTCATTTACTTTGTTTATAATGCTTCAATTCATATATTCTATAAGTAGGGCTAGGTTGTCTGCGTATGAAATAGCCCTTACTCCTTTTGTTTTGTTTACTTCTTGTATCGCGTTGTATAAAATATTCCATAGTGTGGGTCTCAGGGCTGACCCTTGGGCTACTCCAGCAGTCATTTTCATCTTATTTTTCTTCGATATGTATACGCTTCTTTGCGATAAGTATTTCTTTATTATATTGGACACATATAGGACACCTCCCAAGTTTGACAATCTTGTCTAAGATAAGACATCAGTTCGCTGAGTTGAACGAGTTTTTGATGTCCAATTAAACAAGAACTACCTATCCCTTATTGCTTGTTTTCACTGCGTCTCTTATCCAGATCGCGGTGTCGACTGCTGATTGACCTTTTCTGAACTCATATTGTTGGTTGGATAGAGCTCTCTTATCTGCCAACACGCCTTCCAGCCTCTTCTTGACAAGATTCTCTTAGAATTTGCCAAAGTAGTCCACAAGGCATATTGACCTATAAGAGGATGTTGAATCGGGGGTTATCTAGGCTTTAGAAGTAAAAAAAGATTTTCTTTTTTTAGTTCCCTGAGAAACTCTTGATTCATCAGTAGACCCTTATATTCTTCTGATCCAACCTGATTTCTCTTTTGTTACTATCTTCTGTGCCTCGGGTGGCAGTCCATGGGGGCCGGGAGCTTTCCTCGTCTGGATTTCTTGACCAGCGTTATTTAGAATTCCTTCGCAACCACAGGGAAGACCTTTAAGAAGGTTTGTTCCTTCTTGATGGGGAAGAGGAGCTCCGCCGATTCCCGCCGCTGGTCCTTGTCTAACTTGTATGGACTTCTGTCACCTTTTTTTCCTTTTTTTATTGTTTTATTAAGTTTCTTTTTTACTGCTTTGTATACCTCTTTAAGCTCGTATACCGATACCCTCGGATATCTTGTAATCTAGATTGTGAAGAACTAATTTAAGAATACCGGTACACAATAGGCTCGAAGACACCATTCCTCAGTTTGGGTAGATTGTGGACAGGGTCATTCTTAGGTAGTTCTTAGTGATATGGGATCTAAATGGGTTACAAACAAATCAAAAAGAAAAAATAAAAATATTAATAAAATAAAAAGGTAAAATTTATTACGTCAACTGTACTTAAAAATATTAAAATCATAAATATCACAAAATAGACATGTAAAATATTCATGTAAAATATTCAAATAAGGTAAATAAATATTGTATGAAACATATTGATTAAGTTATTATCATAACACATGAGAGATGCCTTCTTCATATATTTAGATAACCAATTAAGTTCTTTCTTAAATGGATCAACTTTGTTAAAAAGAATAAGAAATATGCTATTAATATTAAAATATGTTCAAAGAACAAAAAAATTAAGCCACCTTAAGTTAAACATGTTTACGCTAAAGACTGTATAAGTATTTTAAGTAATATTAATTATTAAACATCAATTATCAAATATAATTAAAAAATAATAAAATATCCACGGTTAATCCAAGATTTGTAGCATTGATCTTAATTAGATAATTATATTTAGTCTCTTTCTTTATTTGTTTTAATGTGTAATTTCCTTAAGAAAAAATTTTTCTTAATCGTCAAACAAAAGAAGGTGATCTGTACATAATCGACTGAATGTTGATCTGGCTGTTAAGTCAACTTTTTTATGATGAATGCTGGATTAGCAATGAGCTGGGGTCTTAACTGTAAAAAAATTTGGCTTATACACGAGTCAAATTTTGAACTTTATAATATAGTAACATTGAGATTCGGATCGATGGAGAGATAAAAGAATAAAGTAATAGTGTGAATGTAAAAGTAAGGAAAAAAAGGACATATTAAGAACATGTTAAGAAATAATTGAATTTCTGCTTAATAATTAAAATTGTGTAATTAAACCAACAGAAGAGAAGACAAAAATTGCAGCTTCTTCCGCAAAAGGAGCAAACAGATCTTTACAACTTAATTTCTAACGGAAAATAAATAGATTAACCAGAAGTGGCCTATTTATAGAAAGATATTTTAATAAAAAGAATTCCGTTTTGTTGGTGGTTTGCCTAAACTTTGACGGAACTATTGGATTGGAACAAGGAAACATGGATTGCTCCAGATGGTAGAGCACGCCACAAAATCGACTATGTCCTAGTGGGAAGCAAGCACGCGAAATGAATAACAGATGTTAGAAGTTAAAGAGGGGCAAACGCGGATTCCGATCGCGTAATAATGATCAAGAA
The DNA here is from genome assembly GCF_040954645.1 of Diabrotica undecimpunctata. NCBI lineage: Eukaryota > Metazoa > Arthropoda > Insecta > Coleoptera > Chrysomelidae > Diabrotica > Diabrotica undecimpunctata. The sequence continues at coordinate 40,944,891 of NC_092808.1, read as the reverse complement.
GTTAAGATAAACTATAGCAAAGAGAAAGTTCGAGAAGAGAAGAGAAAATATCGTATAAAAAATACGACGTCGTCAAACTAAGCAACAAAGACACGGCTGACAACTTTTAGGCAGAAGTGACAGTGAAGCGGATTCGACTGCATTACAAAATATGAAGCAACAAGATTATAGATTATATCGCTGGAAAAGTCCAATCTAAAAACAAAAATAAATTATGTAACATTTATCAGAATAAAAGGCAGATCTTTATATTAGTCTGACATTACAGTATTCTTTGCACAAGGTCCTGAATTGGGCGCTATACTTTTTTCACTTTATCTGAGCAGCTGTTGTCATCGCTACCATCCATTTTTGTTTACGGTTTGTTATCTAATACATTCTTCCAATATATTACATACTTATTGTAAATTGGATCGTTTAATTTTGTACTTTTTGGAATAGACATGATCTAACTAAAACTTTTTAATCAATATTTGCTTTACATTTTAGGCCAACTTACATAAATATTTTGGAAATAATACACACTTATCTATACGTAGCAGAAACTAATATGTATCTCATACAACCACAAACGGCAAGCCACTGCATACTGAAATTATTCGTTAAATCACGCAGAACAGGTATAGAGAAGTAGACAACTCAGCACACAATACTGCACAAACAACAATATGAAATTTAGTGAACTACGTATGTAATCCGAGCGTGTACTGAAGGATGAATAGAATTATCATGATTGGAAAAGCAATAACTTAATACATGTGTGCAAATGGTCAATAATGCATTAAAAATTATAGGACCAGAAAACTACTCATTTGCCTGAAGAGTATAAATATCCATTTGTAAAATCAACCGTTGCACAAAACACATTTTTTTTGCATAAACCCAGATCTTAATTAAACATCACACTACTATAAACGGATTCTTAGTAAGCTACAGAAATTTAAAAACAACAAATTAATTGAGGACCCTAGAAGTAAAGGGGTATAAGCGACATTTTTGTGAATATTGAGAAAACTGCTGCAACTATGGACGTATAACTTAGGGGTCCATAACCTACAGACTGGAACGACCCATTTCTTCACGTCACAAGACCAGGCGCCATGTGAATTTAAGAAAATATCATTTTGTCTCCTAAAATATATCACCATCCTTCCCCCATCTGTAAAACACATAACTGCATTTAGCAACTGTGGAAGCCAAAATAAGAGTCATCTGACAGTCAAATGTTGGCGTTATATTGTCAGAAACACTAATATTCAAACATTAGATCATCGATTTTTTATAAGTGGCCATTGCTATAATGAGTGTGACCAAGAGTATGCTTTGGTAGGGGTAAAAAAGAAAAGAACCAAAAAGAACCTTTATGTATCTCAACATTGGATGAAGCTGACAACTTCTACAAGTAGGAAATTCTTTACACTGCTGATGGAAAATGACGATTTTTTAGACTTTCAAACACTTACGTCATACTTTAAGAAGAGCGTAACTGGAATACAGAACATGCAATGGCTACATTTTCCATAGGAAAAACCTTTAACCCTGTTTTACAATAAAACAGCTTGAGATATCATAGAAGAGTTTAGAGAGCTATCTATGAAACCCGATTCAAGCTGGCAAAAACTCTGTCATTCTGCCTAATCTTTTTTCCTCCTACACTGGAGGAAAAATAAAAATAGTTTAAGGTGGGCAATAAGATAAATTACATCTATGTTCTCTACCGTATCAACTTTGATAATGTCTACAACAGCTGCAGAAGAAACGTCAGAAACAAACATTTTTAAACCACAGCCTATAAACCAAAATAAAAATGGATTTTTTTTGTTTTATTACCAATGTATGGTAGTGGAACTATTTTTTAAGGACGTAAGAATAAAAGAATAAAATAATTAACAAAGATTTAATCTAATGGTTAACTTATCACTATTCCTAAAATAAGAGCTGATCAAAATCCCTTCGTAAAGCTTAACAGCTTAAAGGTAACTAACTAGGACATGCACTAAGGATGTCGTCTTTAACACTAGGTAGCTTAACAATAACGTTTGCAAAACCTAAATGGTGTTCATACTCCTTATTGCCTAAACTCTTTTTTGACTACATTCTATCCAATGACGTATAATATATAGACTAAGCAGTCCCGTATTCTCCCTATATAATCGGGTGTCCTAAAGATCTCCGCTCAAGGTATGTTTACCAGAAAAGCGGCGTGCTCATTTCTATTTTAATGACAATAATTATTCTTTTAAATAAAATTAAATATTTGTGATTTTTTTTTGTGTTCTCGTCTATAAGAGAAAAAATTATTTTTATAATGTTTGTAAAGTACATTATCTGAATTTTAATCATTTTACCAACAGGAAATATTGAAGTTTCGCCTAAAGATTAAAAATTCCCATTTTTTAAATTGTATTAAGGACTATTGATTATTATTTAGTGTGAAGGAAATTTTGATAAATAAATCTAATCAGGTTTGCATTTTTATTAAGTGTTGCGAGTCTATTTAGAGAGTCGAAAGATTGCTAGAAGTCTATAAATAGTAAGTGAAAATTTATATCACGTTCATATCACTTTTCAATCAGCTGTGTTGGCATCTATGGTTGATTTTCTTTTTCTGAAGCCTGGCTGATATTACCCTAGTGTATTTTCGGTAATTTATCTATTTCCCAATATGCTTAACAATATTTTGTATGTGGTGTTCAGTAACATGATTCCTCTGCAGTTACTGATATCCTTTGGTCTCCTTTTTTAATATCGTTATTAGATGACCCTTTCTCCACTACATTAGTATACTTTCTGAGTTCCCTGTATTTTTTATTAGTTTACGAATCCAGTGCATCAAATTGTCTTCTTAATTTTTTAATAATTCATTTTTTATCATTTCCTGGTGGTTTTCACTGTTGCAATAATTTCCTTGTATAAAGCAACTTTTGAAGTTTATATTAAGGAATTAGGAAGAAAATTCATAGGTTATTTGAGTGCAAACAAACAACAAACTTTTGAATTCTAATTTCGTGTTTTGTTGTAATGAATTAAAAACAAACAAAAAAAAACCATCAAATTAATTATACATTTTTAACAAAAAACATACAAAAGAAATAAATCATAAAACATTTTGCAACACAATACATACATGTTTGCAAGACATACAATATGTTGTGTATAAAGATACAATATGTTATAATAATAAATAAGTTGTATATCAAAGACTTCTATAATTGTAATGGTGATGTAAATATACAAAATAGGACAAGATAATGCCCTGCCTAGATCGCACAGGCCGATCAGTCAGATCAAGGCAACAGAAAAAATTCTTGATAGACATATTAAGGGAAGACACTCAATTAATAATGGAGAGAATATTTAAAAGGCACATTTAATATTGCCCTATTAAATAGATCCACTATCAATGTGTGTTACTATGTGTAACTGGATCAAAGCAATGCTGGAAAATATATTGTTGAGTGAATAGAATATTGTCACAAAGGTGCAAGGAGAGATTTTGGCCAAAACTGCTAAGGGTGTCCACAGGGGGGAGTGTTTTCTCCCCTCCTCTGGTCACTCCTGATGGATCACTTGATGTCACTTCTTGACGCACACGGGGGAAGAAGTACATGCCTATAGGGATGATATAGTAATTATGGTAAGAGAAAAATATGGTAATTTTCATTCCAGCACACTCCAAAGAACATTAAATATCCGTAGTAGGTGGTATGACATGGAAACATTCTCTAGCAATCTTAGTAAAACATGTATGACTAATATTAGATAAGCAGCTTACATGTAACGCCCAGTTGGAAAGAATAATCTACAAAGCAAAGGTTTCCCTTTCTACATGTCAAAGATTATGTGGGAAAATTTGGGGTTTGAAACCCAAACCGACGTACTGGCTATATACGACTAGTCAGATCTATGATTACATATGGCGCACTTATATGGTAGTTTAAATAACAACAAAAGACCACTTAATAGAAGCTGAATAAGCTTCAAAGACAAGCATGCTTAATCATAACACAAGCAATGTTGACTACCTTAACTGCTTCCTGGAGGTCATGCTTGATCTCCCTTCATTACATATATGGATGGAGAAGGATATGAAGGATAGGAGCATACAGACGGTGGATAAGATGTCAGGAAGCAAGGCAAAAGGATACCTGGATCAAATCTGGAGAGATAATTAAAAATTACCTAGATTTGGAAATAGTACCAGATGCAATGCAACCTAAATATAATTTTTAAAAGTCGTTTACCATCCTCTTTATAGAAAGGTACAAATAGGAGTTAAATAAAATTAATGCATTGGCCATTGATAAATTGTTGGCAGCACCATCAAAAGTTAATGAATAGACTTTTATGCCTGAATCATAAATAAAATTTAAGCAAAGATTTACTAAGGATGCTTTTTCTTATCCACAAAAACTCTCAAAATAAAAAATATGCAACTGGCACTTAAAAATTGTCATTTAAGGCTACTAACATAAACACCAGTGCCTCTTATGCTTCTGGTATATTATCAAATTCTATATCTGTACCAAAATCTACAAAGCCAATAAATTTTTTCTCATCCCATTTTATTAGCTTACGAATAGACATTTCGTTCAGAACTAAATTACACACAAGTGTTACAAGTGTTTTATTTTGCTTCCCTGCTTCTTCAACTTTGTTTTTCAAAGCATTTAAAGCTTCTTTGGAAAATCTGGGTGCGCCATCAACAGCTTGGTACCATTTTGTTATGATTGATGGGTGTGGTAATGCATAATTAAAAGCTCTTCTTACAAAATCATAGGCTTTTGCTAAATACAATTTAAAGCCAGTGCAAATGACCTTAATTCTGGAGAATAATTGGCACATTTGGCACCCTTTAAAAATCGTTGAAACAAAGCTTTGGCTGATTCTGGTAAAGAGGTCTAAAACAATAAAAAATACAAAAATAAAAGAATATAATAATAATTTAATTTTGTTCCTTATAGAATATGTGAAAGAAAACTTACCAACAACACATATTCATCATTTTCTGTAACATACAGTTTTTCTTTTAATGATTGTACCAATGCGTTTAATGTTGTTGCTTGTTGTTTTCATCTTTTAGTAGATTTTCTTAGGGTGTCAATTTGTTTCTTTTTTTTTTGCTATATACATGTTTACTGATCTTTTTCTTAGGCAGTCTAAGTCCGACATGGAAAAATCCCCCACATAATGCTTCCTAAAAATAAAAAGATTTAATGAAAGAAAAATTGCTTATTCAAGGATATAATAATGCAAATGAAAAATTAAATGAATATTGCCTCTTGTTATTTTTTTTATCTATTAATTCTCTGTCTGCAGCATGCCCTTCAATATTTTCCTTGCCTAAGAGTTCCTCAGTTTCTGAGGCAGACAAAGTTAGTTCACTGCTAGCAGTTCGAAATTTAAATTGTGGGTGTCTGATGGACTAGGGAGAGCTTTAGTTCCTACCCCCTCTTTAATGTCTTTAGAAGACCTGTATGCAAACAAAAAAACAATATAGAAGAAACAATAAACAGAAAATTTATATAAATATTAAATACCAATGTAAAAATTTAATAAAAAAATCGGTTGCCTGTAAAGTCGGTTTTACGGGCGAAAATTTTACGTGACAACGTCTTTTTCTCGGTAGAATATTTATTGATATGAATATTATTAAATTGCACAATAGGAACAAGGAATTGAATGAAAATAAGAATTGCACAAATTTTAACTATAGAAATATATTTTGTTTACTAAAACATTGTACATGTAAACTTAAACTTAACTAATTTCTATTTGAGTGATTTTGTTGACGATAGGACGATGATAGGAGAAATATGAAATGAAAGGAAGTGTTTCTGCTGTAATGTGTCTTGAACGCCAAGAACGCTCGAGAAAGACAGAGACACAAGCACGGAAGCACGCACCGATTCAACGCGCCTAATTCTCTAGTGCTGCGCGCGCAGCGGACCGATCATGTTTGAGTGGGAGAGAGACGCAAGGCATTCGCCGGTCCGGCGGGCCTCTCTCTCGTTCGGTGACTCACTGTAACAGACGTGAGCGGGCGTTACACTTTTTCATGAATGACTCCGAGCCACAACCTAATTTAAGACGTTGTCACGTCAAAATATTACCCACCTTGGTATAGCTAATGGTTTTGCATTTTCTTTTAGACAAACAAAGCTAGATTTCATGTTAACATCATTTGGATCAAAATGATCACAACAAATACGTGACCATCTGGAAAGCTTGTTCTTATTTAATTGCAAAATGTATATCAAAATTTCCTGTTTTTCTTCCTCAAAAGGAAATCTATGAAAAAAATATTACTTAGAAAAATTATATTTAAATGATTTTAATAAAAAAAAGACAAAAAATTTAATGGAAATTGTTGTTATTCATTATAATGCATAATAATTTATTTATTTGTTAAATAGATAACAACTAAACGCCTCCACTGGCTATCAAAACATAACCTAAACATAAATATAAAAAATAACTTACTTGAAAAGTGATAACGTTTCGCTCTTCGAACTTCAGCGACCACAAACAAGATACCTAAATGGCATTTTACTAAAATAGTAGGTAAATGACCCTCAAAAATTTTAAATAAAATTTGCTTGTCACAAAAAATATGTAAACACACAACTTCATATCAAAACAATAAACAATAACAAAGGTATTCATGTTTAGGACACTTTTTAAAGCATTCACGGAGTCTATATCTGTATGCCGGAGGTAAAGGGCACTATGTCCATTTTTGTCAATATTGGGATTATACTGCAGTTATAATGAACTTTTAATTCTCCACACAGAGGTATAAAGCACTATGTCCTACGTTATAAAATAACGAAGATAAGCACTTTAAAGAAAGTATCATGTCACTTTTGTTTAGAGGCAGAGGGCACCATGTGGACATGAAACCCTATACCTCTGTATACATTGCTAACATTGCAGTATCATCTAGACATAGTGCCTTGGAATTGACTGTTTACATTTCAGATTTTGTTTAGTTATATGCAGTAAATAAGTGATTATAATAAGTTAATACAACTGATTATGGAGTGCAAAAAACATTCACGTGTTGCCAAAATATTGAATTTAAGTTTAAGACAATAAAATGAAAATAATACAGGTAAGATAATATCATTAAATTTTAGAGGGCCTGAGTAAACTTAAGATAAAGTTTGTAAATTCAAGAAAAAATATACTAAATTTAAATTCCTGTGGAATCTTAGTTTTCATTAATAAATATTGTATGCATTTACGGACTATGTAGAATAGTGTAAAATGTTTTAACAAAATCTATTTAGTTTAAAAAATTGATTAGTTTAATAGCTTGTTTTAAAACTCTCACATTTATTGCATTGAATGAATAACGTTGATTATGAAAAATTATATTGACAATATTGGGATTGGCAAATTAAAATCTGCCTGTGTTCATCTTTAAGTTCGTCGAGAGGCTATAGGAAAGCTATTTTTTAAAACTTCTTTTGATGATAATAATTTCAAAGAACTAGATATGATGCGATTTCAAAGAAGTGAAAAAATTACATGGCCAGACGTTCTACTGCCTATTACTAATAACTTATTAGCGATTTCTCGCCAAAAGTTTGATGACTTGATGTCACTGCTACCATATTTACCATCTGTATGTCATCCATTTTATAAAAATTTACCTACATCTAACAACGCTAGTGATTACCCAGAAGATGATGAAGAGGAAGTTTTTGATGCATGAGGGATATGCATTATGTTTCATTTAGTATTCAAACAGTATTCCGGTCATAAAATGTAAACAAATATTAAGTTTTATAATTTACCCTGTAATGTTTGTCATGAAGGAGAAACAAATTAAAGTTTAACATTGTATAATGCATTTTTAGTATACATCTTGTACTATGACCCAAAAGATCTTGAAGAGGTAAACAGCACTATATACACTACATTGTGTTTTAATTTCTTTTATTAAAAATAAACCAAGTTTATTATCACAATATGTGTTTTAAATAATATAATTTTGAAAGTTATTAATCTGAAGAATAAACTAGACAAGGGTTCGTAACATAATGTGTATTAACATACATCCTGTGAATAAACAAACACAAAAATAAACTTAAAACAGTTCTCCTGTAAAATTACAAATTTGTGACATAGTGCCCTTTACCTCCGGCATACAGATATATTATACGTCATTGATTCTACCCAAGGTTTTGGGTGACAACTACCCGATAGGATTATTACGGGAAAAATATCTGACTACCAGAGGCGCAGCAACACTTAGGAGAATTTTCTTACAGCAATTTATCCAGAATTTTTCTTTGAAAAAAAGGAGCGAATTTTTGAAAACGCACAAATGAGGAGTATAGAAGCAAAACCAGCAATCTCCATATTTTCCCCAAATTAAGCTATTACTGCAATATATATCTTTGTGTTAATATCTACAACTTAGTTTATAACTTACATTTAATTTAAAAAAATAGGGTTAATAGCAAAAACAGCAATCTCCATCGGTCCGCGAATACCAACACCGGCAATCTCCGTTTTGACCGATCACAGCGTATTACATGCTTCAGCCCTTGATGAAATTGCAACGCCTTTGAGTGTTAGTAAGGTTTTGTTAGAAGAATTCGTACGTATTTATTAAATTTATCGCTTAAGAGTTAAATAGTTTTGGGTGTATTATCTTCTGTGGTATTAAATTTAAAATTGAGACTGAAGCTATTCCAGTTACACCAACAAGAGTTCGTAAGACAATTCAACAAAGATGAAAATGAAACAGAAATATTGCTAAAGAACTGCGGTAAACCATTTTTTAACTGTTTTTGGTAGGTTATCTATTTTGGCGCGTTTATCTAATATAGTAAGTAGAAAAATAAATATATGAAATAAATAAATTTGATGAAAGTAGAAACAATATTTTTGCAGGCTTTCTATTATTAATTTATTATTATTTGTTTCGGGAAACAAAAAAGTGTATTCAATCGATAATGTTTAAACACGTTCAGTAAAGTTTCCTTTTAATATAAAAATAAAGGAATATTATAATTGTTGACCATAATAATCTGTGCTTTATTAGATTTACCACTTTTTTATATATTATTTAACTGGAAACAACAGAAAATAATTACTGCTATATTTTTTGTTTTATATAGATATGCAACGGTGGGACTTCCAGATTTCCCTAAATGCAACCATAATACGAAATCTTATCAATATGCTAGCTTAAAAATGACAGATATGGCTCATTTTCACAAGAATTTTTATGCCTCACGAAATAAACTAATCCAGGATACATTTCTTACTAGTTTTTGTAAAGTTACACCTTGTAAAAGAAGACGCCCAGAAAATGACCGTTACACCCCTAAAACATCCATAGGGAAATGTTTCTTTAGAGAGAAAAATGGTATTTCCCTTCCCGTTTTGTCAAGCAATATTTTTAAATATTTTGCATATCAAGAAAAATAGATTTCAAGGCGTGATGAAAAATTATCTTATGACGGGTGAATCACCATCGCAAAAAAGAGGAGGGGACCGAATCAGCTTTAAGTATAAAAGTAGCCATTGTCCTCCAGAGGCGTGTCAGCCGGGAGCTGACAGCCGTGCCGGACGCATCAAGGAATTTGATTATTGGTAAAAATACTTGGGAATTCCAAGTTTGGCCGAATCCAAATTTCTAATTGACTCGATGCAGGGAAATTCCACTTTTGCTACGTAAAACAAAGGATTTGTTTTACATAAAAGCAGGTAGATTTTCTCTCATCAATCAGTCGAGCTTGCCTCTTCTACTGTAGACCTAGTCGGTGCTATTATTGTTCCTACTAAGTTATTGTTTTATTTTCCGATTTCCTATATACCGTTTTTTTTATTTTAGCATTATTGTATATTCAGACCTTTTCAGGTTAGAATATTACATTGATCTATATTTGTTCATGTACTGATTGTTTGATATTTTATTTGATTATTTTTTGATTGTTTATTTTCTTGTATTTGTATCTAAGCTATTCTTCCGTAAGTTAAGAACACTTAGGAATATTTATCTTGCCTTTTCTATTCTATATATTTGATTTTGTACTTTGTATCTAAGTAGTTCTTTTCGGTAAGTCAAAGAGCTCTTAGAAATATTTCTCTGATATCTGACTTGTTATTTTATTGTGTGTTTAAGTCGTTCTTTTCCGGTAAGTCAAAAGAACCCTTAGAAATATTTTCATATCGCATTATTATTTCTGATATTTTATCTAAGATGTTTTCTTCCGTAAGTTAAGAAAATACTTATATATTTGTCTATTTCAATTTTTTATTTTTTGCTAAGCTTTTCTATATTTGATTTTTCTTATTTTCTATTATAAGTCGTTTCTTCCGTAAGTCAAGAAACACTTATAAATATTTGTGCATTTATTTTACTATATTTGATTCTCTTGTTTATTTTCTGTTCTAAGTCAAAAAACACTTAGACATATTTCTATAATCTGTTTCATTTTTGCATTTCTCGTTTTATATTTTGAGTATTTTATTTTTCCACTCTAAGTCGTTTCTTCCGTAAGACAAGAAACACTTAGAAATATTTCCATATTTTACTCTCACATTTACATATTTCATTTATCTATATTTCTGTCCTAAGTTGTTTCTTCCGTAAGTCAAGAAACACTTAAAAACATTTTTTTTTGCATTTTTATACCATTTAATTTACTTGTTTACTAAGTTATTCCTTCCGTAAGTCAAGAAATACTTAGATCATTTTTACCTATCTGTTTTCCATTTTTGCTCTATTACTTTGTAACTGTTCCTTGGAACCGTTACCTATAACAGATATTTGTCACTGGAACTATTATTTATAACAGCAGTGGTATTTAACCTTTCTACCAGCGACAAACCAAAGATGGTGAATACCCGATCCAATTCCGGGGATAGGAAGAAGCCCGAAAAGCCGGCGATGGCTCCTACAGGCCCAAATGCCCCCTCTCGGCAACAACATTTAAATGTGTAGAAGCTCACTACACATGAAGCGCAACAACTATTAGGCAATATCTTTCATCTGAGTTGAATATAAGAAAAAAGAAAAGGATGTATAATAACGAGATAAGAGACAATCTTAAAGTTATGATTATTATTTTTGAAATATTTTTAACACCTTGGCTGCCACAATGGTATGTAAAAAATTATCCCTCTGACCATTATGTTTTTTGTTCACAATTCGATATAAATTATAAACACTTTTAAGTTTTGGTCATATTATTCAGTAAACCGTAGGTTTTTTTACATATTTTGAAGAGAAGCCACATTGTTCTACTCGCAGCCATAAAACAAAAATATAGTTCTAATGGACGCGTGAAGCCAATGCGGCTGCTTGTTGTTTTAACGGTACAAGTTCTAATAATCAGACCTGTAATGTAAACGAAATGGGAGGGAGAACTGTATACTTCGATAGTTGCAATGCATTTGTCAGTAGTAAATATATGCTTATCAGAGCAATATCGTTTGTTTACTGTATCGGGTGAATATGAGCTACGAGAAGGAGCTAAACCGATTAGAAGCATTATGGCAGGTAATAAATTCACAATATTGTATAAGTGGGAAAAGTATTCTAATATTGTTGTATTATAGGAGGTCCTTCTTAATGAAGATGAGCAGGATTTGAAGATAGTTGTTCTTCTGATGAATATATATTCCCGATAGCAGTGGTGAATCATCAGAGGGAAGAGATTTCTACAAAAAAAAAACGTCTAAAAGTTGCACTGAAATGAATTAGAAATCGAAGACGAGAATGTGGGGGACACATTGATGGAAACAATTGAATATGTAATAAAAAATAATACTACAGATAGTGACAATGTCGGCTGCAAACAAAATAAAAATAAGGAGCCTGATGGAGATCTGGTTTGGGATATTGTGAAGGTCGAAATCTGAAACAGTTTGTTTTTTCAGAGCCAAACAAACCCGACCGATACGGTCTGAAGGTATATTCTTTGGTGTATTCTCGCACTTTCTATACTTATAAAGTAGAAATATATGCCGGAACACAACCACCAGGTCCATATTCTACCAGTTCTGCAGCCCACGATGTAGTTGAGTGGCTTAGCAAACCAATCTCCAAATCCAACCGGAATGTCACAATGGACAATTGGTTTACATCCATTTAAGTCGCACAAAACTTATTGACAAATCATAGTCTAACAATTATAGGCACCCTACGGAAAAAACAAAAGGCGAATTCAATTCAACAAAATTTCAACCGAATTTTTATCGAACAGTAGACCGCCACAATCAACTATGTTTGGATTTACCAAAGATATGATATCATTGTCCTTTATACCAAAACCCAAAAAACATGTTGTTCTTTTGTCAACCCTACACCATGATGACCAAATCAATCCGACAACGGGTGACGAAAGTAAATCTGAAGTAATAACGTTCTGTAACTCTACGAAAGGTTGTGTGGACACGGTTGATCAACTTCGAGGTTTCTATACTGTCGCAAGAAATACAAAACGTTAGCCCATGGTCATCTTTTATGGACTGCTTGATGTTGCTGCAATAAATGCAAAGGAAGAAGATTTTTTTTTAAGAACTAGGTCTTCAGTTAGTAATGGACAATATAAAAGAAAAAGCTCAATCTCCTCATTTGGCGCGAGATATAAGAGAGCTTGCTGCTAAACTCAATGGTGTTGGACCAGTACAAGCACCTACGGAATTGCAAAATAAAAGGGGGCGTTGTGCTTTTTGTAGAGATTGTAAAACTCGATACATGTGTTACTATTCTAAAAAATTTATTTCTTTGGAACATACCGTACCTGTTTGTCGCATATGCATTGATAAAATGACTGAATAAGTTATATACAAGGTATTTTTTAAACATCGGCCATATTGTAGTACTTAATTTCTTTTATATTTTTAGTTTTAGTATTATAATAGAAGTTCATTTTCTTTTAATGTATGTAAGTAGTATTTAGTAGTAGTTCTAATATATGCAACGCAAACCTATTGTTACAAAATTAAACATAAAAAATTCTTAGTTTAATTTTTGGGCTTCTCAGACCCAACCTGTTCTTACGTGTATCAAAGTATCGCCCGTGTACCTAAGGGTTAACTACGGTTAGATACATAATTTTACAGACTGCCTTTTGTTTAAAAGATAAGTCGAAAAGGAAGGTACCACATGATTTACACGTCAATTATAATTTTAAAATGTGATAAACTTTTTGAAATATGCTAGATTGTACAAAGAAATTTAAATGTTGTTGTTATTAGCTGTTACTTATTTTTACAGTTCCTCTAATAACCTTTCATCGTTGATATAATACAGTAAAAAAAACAATAGTTCGAGTGATACCCATACGGTACAATTAAACATTAAAAAGATAAACAAAAATAGGTCTCACACTTGTTAATTAGTTGGTAATAAACTAAAACGTTTTTGTTTGACTTAATTAACATTTTATAGTATTATTAATAGTTTCAGTTTAGCGTATAGTGTAAAAACTGCCTATAACAGGACTTTTTGAATATAAATTTTTAATAAAATTTGTAGTCGTTGATCAATTTTTATGTTGTATGTGTCTATATATATTTAATGGGATATCATTTACATATTTTATAGATGTTAGAATTTATTAGAGATTTTTATAACAATGTAAATTTGTGGACAGTGGCTGGAATTTTTAATGGAATTGGTTATGCATTTAAAATAAAATAAAATATATATCTCTGCCTTTATCCCTACAATTAGTCGGCTTCCTTAATTGCAGATCTTTCTATCGAAGTTTCTATCTTAGGTCATACCAATTAATATCAGTCTCCTTTAAAGACATATCCTGCTACATATCCACATAATATGCCCTAATCATTTTAATTTAAAATTTGTCAATTAGCGCCATATACAATCGTTGTTCTTTTTGTGTAACTGCTTATATTCAGTGTTGTACATCATAGACAACAATCAATTTTTACAATTTTTCTTTTAGTTTTATAAGAATATGTCTGCCACACATCACATCATTCGCCTCCTTCCAGTTTATCCATACAGCTCTAACTCAACTGCATTTAATTTTTACCTGGATTTTCCTTTAGCGTTATTCTCGTTAGTCTGTATCCCTATAGTCTTCTGACGTATTATCATCAACGTCATGTTTGCCTTTCCCATCTCACGATATCTTGCACCTTGCATAACACTCTTACATTTTTTTCCTACATAGGTTGTTGTTTTACCTAATTTGTATCCTAATACATTTATTCCCGTTCATCTTATTATTATCATTAATTGTTCTGTGTACACAGTTGAACATAGGTCTTCACCTAATTTCTTCCAGTTTTGTCCGTCTTGAGTTATATCCAGCTAATGCCCAGCTATCCTTTTGACGTCGTCTGTCCATCATGTAGGTGGTGTACTTCTGCTTCTCTCTGCTTGTGGCTTCCAGACTGAAGTTTTTTGAGTCAACCACCCATAAATCAATCATTCTGGCCACATAGCCCGCCCACTTACACTTCAGCTATACCATGAGCTCTATTGCATCTGTTACGCCTTTTCTTTTTATTATTTTCTAGTTTGTAGCTCTCTCTGAGAGTCCAAGTAACGACTGTTTCATTCTTCATTTAGCCACTTTGAGTTTGGTTGCTGTGAGTTAAGGTGAGTGTTTTGGCCCCTAAGTCATGACTGGAAGCACAAATTGATCAAAAATCTTCTTTTTCAAATAATTTGGCATGTTGATCTTGAAGATGTCTGATAGAGCTCCATATGCGACCAATGCTAAAGTGTTTTTTCAAAGTTTATGTTAAAATCAAGTTTTTTACCATTTCTTCTTCTCCTATCAATTTCTTTTAAGTTATCTGTTATCAGAACTATATCGGCCGTAAAATCGTAGATGGAAGAGCAGTTTTCTCAGATTTATTGTATAAACCAATTTTACTTTTTACTCTCGTGTATCTGTTATTACCAATTAAATCTTAGACATCCTGATGTAGTTGCTGCTTTGCTAATAAGGCTTTTTAAATATTTAACAACATCGTGTCTTGTAGATAAGTAAATTCCAAAATATTTGAATTGTGATGTGTTCTATACTTTGTCTTAAAGTGACTAGTCTGTACAGGGTAAGATATGTAATGCTAACCTTATGGGAATTTCGCCAAGACGTTGCCAGTTTTATGCAGTAAGCGATGGCGTTCTCTATTGTCCATCTTTCAAAATAAAAGGAATAAACCAGGAGTTCTCAACAAGTCCTTACATACAATTTTATGTAATTTACAAATATCGTATAATATATAATAATTTTACATAATACTATACATTATTTGTTTCTAATAGTAACTTATTAACTTTTATCTTTTATTAGTAGCAGTAGTATTTATAATACAATGTCCATTAAATAAACATGTTTTTTTCAAATTTAAAATAATTCCGGTAATTTCTACTAACTGCCAAATTTAAAATGTTATTTATGTCTTCTAAGTTATTCAGTAATTAAGAAGCAATAAGTAATTCTTGTAAAGAATATGTTTAAAAGCTTGATACATCCAGGGCCTTAATTAGTCTTTATTTGTACTTCGGAGCGCGTAAACATATTCGAGTTACGATTATTTGTACCATCTTGGATGTACTGTTACTGTTTTGTTATTGTTATTATTTGTTGGTGGCTGTTGTTGTGATTTTCTGTTGGAAATTATTGTTATTTTCTGTTGTTGGCTATTGTAATATTTGACGCCGAATTTTTACCGCAAAATGGAGGAAATTGTTCAATGGAAACATGGAAAAGTTCTGAAACTTTCAGAGAAGCAGATACTAATGAATATTATTAATTATCATCTTAATGAGGATAACAACGATTCTGTATCAAGTGTAATTAGGAAAGTGTCAGAAATGAGTGGTGTTTGCGAAAAGACTCTGTTTCGCATACAACAGGAATATTCATTACCTGCTGGATTACAATCTCCAAAGAGCAAGCCCAAGAAGCGAAAGGTTGGTAATTCTCGTGACAACAAGTAGGATGAGGGTGTCAGGGGCTAAATTCGTAGAATAGTTCATCATTTTTTCGTGACAATATACCACCAACAATAAACACCATATTAGCTGTTGCAAATGTCGAAGAAACTTTTCCCAACTTTTCACGGACCACGCTACATCGCTTGCTGAGTGATATGGATTATGTGTTTATAAAACGTGGCAGAAATTCAATTTTGATTGAAAAACCAGAAATCATCTCGTGGCGTCGTCGTTATTTACGAGCAATTCGTACATACCGTGTAGAAGGATACAGCATATTCTCCGTTGATAAATTGTTGAGAGCACGAAATGTGCCTCAAACTCATAAAACGGTCGTAAACTATAGGCGTTCCTGAGGTGTTTATTCATTAAATAATAATATAATATTTTTTAATACTGTTATATATAATATTAATAATATTTTAATACTAATATATTTAGCAAAAAAACAATTAGAACTTTCACGGCTAATGTTATGTAATTATATTATATTAATAAAAATAAGAATTTAACCATTAACAATTTTGTAAATAAGAATACCTTATCTCTTGGTAGACAGCAAATAGAGAGAGTGACAAAATATAAATATCTGGGAGCTTACATCAACACAGAATTAGATCCAGACCATGAGATCTGGGTACGAATACAAATGGCAAGGGCAGCGTTCTTAAAATTCAAACAATTTTTCTGTGACAAAAATCTGAATACTGCGCTGAGACTGAGGTTTGTTGAATGTTACGTCTGGTCGCAACTATTGTACAAGGTAGAAACATGGACACTAAAAGCGCAAATAGTTAAAAAGATTGAAGCCTTTGAACTTTGGATATATCGGAGAATGGTGAGAATTCCATGGACTGCCAGGGTCACCAATGAGGAAGTGATGAGAAGGATGGGTCGAGACAAAAAATTGTTGAGAACGATAAAAGTACGCAAGACTGCATACCTTGGACACATACTAAGAAATAATAAATATAGTCTTCTGCAGGTCATCATGCAGGGTAGAGTCGATGGCAAAAAGGGAATAGGTAGAAAGAGGAAGTCATGGCTGCGAAATATTCGAGACTGGACAAACATGACTGTAGACGAATTATTTCACGTTGCAAAAGACAGAGAAGCTTTTAAAAATGTGGTCGCCAACCTCCGGTAATGGGGACTTCATAGGAAGAAGAAGAAGATCTCTTTGGATATTTCAATACTAATCTTCGCGTTTAATCACTTTACTAGAAAACCTGGAATTCATATCCGAAGGTTCTATTCGTTGCAAGATAATTAGGATGGAATTCCCCAGATTTTTAATAATATAATGGGTATGTTTTGGCCACGTGCCTCGTTTGTTCAGTTTATATTCGAAACTTAACTTAAAAGGGTGAAGTTATTATGAACGAACACAATTTTTTTGTTTAGTACGTTTTTGATCGCATGTAATTTACGGCTCGTCGGTGTGTCCGCGTCTACGGCAGTAATTAGCGTCTCGAATATTTCTTTTGCGAATTAAATGCAGTGCGTGAGTGATTTTTTATTCCATATACCTATGAACATATGCGTACCTTTCGTTCGTGCTCGTTTTGTTGGATTGTTTGTGATGGCTTCATCATCAACATCATCAAGTTTTACACCGGTACTGTTGCGTACAGTCAGTAAGTCTGTCTATTTACCAAGAGAGAAGACTATTGTCCTGAATGTTCACGATGCTCTGGTTTCTCAGAATCCCACAAACACTGTTCGCAACATAGTCGAAAGTTGTGCCAACATGACTGGCGTAGGAGAGTCAACTATATATAGGTTCCTATCAGAAAGAAAAAAACACGGTATAGCTAACCCAAACACAAATGAACACTTAAAGAGAGGGAAAAAGACTATTGAAATTGATGAATTTGCCAAAAATGGTATTCGAAGGAAAATTCATGGATTTTTTTTCAAAAAAGAAATACCAAACCTAAAAAAAATTTTACAAGAAGTTAGAGACGACCTGGATTTGCCTCATATCGGACGAACTAAATTGTGGCAAGTTTTAAAAGAATTAAATTTCCGGTGGGAGAAATCAGACCGAAAATCACTTTTGATTGACCGGGAGGAGATAATAAGTTGGAGAAGAAATTATCTAAGATCCATACGAAAATTCCGGGCTAAAGGAAGACCCATCTTCTACCAAGATGAAACGTGGGTAAACTCAGGTCATATTCTAAAAAAAATTTGGTCAGATAAAAATATATTAAGCTCCAGGCAAGCCTTTCTGGAAGGTTGGTCTACTGGTATCTCCCCACCTTCTGGTAAAGGCAGTAGATTAATAATTTCTCACATTGGCAGTAAAAAAGGATTTGTTAAGCATGGTTTGTTGGAATTTCAGTCCAAAAGCACAAAAGACTATCACGAGGAGATGACATCTGATGTTTTCGAAGAGTATTTTGAGCAGATGATTGAACACATACCATCAAAGTCAATTATAGTATTAGATGATGCACCTTATCATTCAAGACCAGTAGAAAGACTTCCAACGACTGCGTGGAAGAAACAGGATATTCTTGACTGGCTGCGGAATAAGTATCTGCCTTACGAAGATGGAATGGTAAAAGCAGAACTTCTAAAAATTACCCGGCAACACAAATCTAAGTTAAAGGAATACGTAGTTGACAAAATGGCGGAAAGGCGAAACATTACACTCCTAAGACTTATACCCTACCACTGCGAAATAAATCCAATTGAACTCATTTTGTGTCTAGAAAAAATACGTTATATAAAATACAAGCTGTACGTGAATTGTTATACGAGTCTTTACAACATATTACAGAACAAAACTGGAAAGATGCAGTAAGGCATGTAATAGAAGAAGAACAAAAATTGTGAAATCTTGATAACATAATAATTAATGCGACCGTAGAGACACAACCGCTAATTATTAAGGATGACTCGGATTCCGAAGTTGATCCTATTTATTTTGAATTTAAATAGTAAACACATTGAAAAATTTTCAATGTGTTTTAAATGTATCCATTTTTTTTTCAAATCCTGAGAAAACTAAACAGCATTTGTGAAAAATTTAAAGGCAGAATGAAATATTTTTTAGAATAAATAAAAAGTTTCTTTTGCATGCAATATTTTCAATTAAAAATTATATAAGATATTTTTTCTTTTATTTTCACCCCTGTTACATAACATATTAAAATAAACATTGTAGAAGTTTTCAGGGACTTTCTGCCCTGAGTAATTTCTCCGGATTCGACAATAATGGCTACATTTAAAACACATTGGAAATTTTGCCAGGCGACATTTGGCGCCTTTTTCCTTAATTAAATAAATGTATCTTTTACAAATGGCAAAAAACTTTTTATTTTTGAATAAAATAAATAAGTTATAATTAAAAAATACAATTTACATAAGGACAATTTAAAAAATATATTTATTTAGTTCAAATAAATGTTTCAATCATATACTCTACGACACTGGTCGTTCATCTCTAACAATTCAAAATACCCCCGTAATAGGATTATAAGGTATTGTATTCCTTTAGATATAAGGTGGGTTAGTCGAAAACGTCTTAAGCCGTTAGTTTTAGGTTGGTTTTTACTATTATATCGTATTACCTATCCTCTCAGTATTTCAGTTTTCTAATTAGGGTTAAACTTGTAGTGAGCTATCAACAAATTGTGAACCGACTGTAGTGTATTTGGATAAATCATGGGTAAATATCGGGCACAGTGTGAATAAAGAATGGGTTGATAAAACAATTACATCTTTTCGCGATTCTTTTGTTCGTGGTCTGACAACAGGATTAAAAGCTTAAACAGCTTGTGGTACACGGTTCGTTTTATTGCACGCAGGATCTACCAGTGTATTTGTTGATGAAGCAGAGCACACGTTTTTGGTAAAGAAAAATAGTCAGGACTACCACGACGAAATGGATGGACCAACCTTCAAAGTTTGATTCGAAAATAACTTAATGCTAAATTTGCCAGAAAAAACTGTTCTGGTAATGGACAATGCCTCTTATCACAGCAGAAAGTCAGAACAAATTCCCAACAGTTCAACACTAAAAAAAGATATTCAAGAATGGCTTTTGTCAAAGGACTTATTTTTTGAAGAAGACTACCTAAAATGCGAGTAACTTAATGTAGTTAAGGCCTTCAAAGCAAAATATGACAGGTACATAATAGAAGATATTGCCAAAAAGCACAATGTGAAGATTCTGAGGCTTCCACTCTATCACTGTGAACTCAATCCCATCGAAGTGGTTTGAAGTGAACTGAAACGGTATATAGCTGGACGCAACGCGAATTTTAAAGAAACTGAAATGCGAAATTTAATAACAGTAGCGTACCAGGTCATTACGCCAGAGAAATGGAAAAACTACGTAAACCACGTAAGAGCAACAGAAAAAAATGTGGGAAATTGACAATTTGTTGGATGATATCAAACCAATTATTATATATTATATTATATAATTATATATTATATATATTATATAAATATAAATAACGGAGATAGTGATGACAGTGACGATAATAATAATGATGATGATAGTGAAGTAGAAACTAAATGTGACAGCGATTGACAGAAAAAGGAACTAAATATAATGGTGTACAATTACGATTACTTACACATGAAATTAAATACAATGACTTCTTTTATTTTCAACTTATTTATTAGTTTTATTTTCGGATATTTCTACGTTTTGTTACTGCCAATATATACAGTGCGGTTTTTAAAAGTCCTTCCCCCCTTAACTTTTGTATGGAACAATACATAAATAAAATGTTTCTTTATATTTTAGTTTTATTTTATTTGATTATCTTTAAATATGTAAACAAATGGTTTGTATCGCTGGCATATACTGTAGAATTAAAAACAAACTGCTTGTGTGACATAAATAAAAGGCATTTCTTAATTTCTATTTTATTTTAATTTAACCCAAGTATGTTGTAGCAAATATTATTTATGTTTGAGAACTACTGACAGAAGGAAGCCAAGCAGGGTCGTTAGTGGGCATTAGTACTTAAGCTACCCTCAACACAAAAGCTGGATTAGGCTGAGTAGTAGTAAGAAGTGACGTTTATTTTAATACAAGTTTGCAAAGAAGTATGGCATCGATGTTGTGCATTTAGCCTGTACAGACTAGTCACTTTGAGACAATCTATAGTATCCTACAGTTTTATTGGTAAACACTGGTTTCACCTTATGTAACTACACGTGTGCCATGTACTTAGTCCTTCCTATCGAAATCTTCATGTTGAGTTCGCTACTTATTTGATGATATTGGATATTAATCTGTGGATATATTTTCTGTTGATTAAGCTCCTGTTTGTATTTTAGTAGGTATTAACAGTTTAACGATGTATTGTTTTAATAATGTTAGCGTTTATTTGGTATTCGTTTTCTTTTTATATTATATCGTGTAGTAGCATTAAAATATATTGACTTTTGTTAGCTTTAGTATAAGCAATAAATCTATTAATCTATAAATCTATTATAGTTCGGCCTTTTTAAATCCCTGCTATTGAGCCTTGATTTTTTTTTATTTTTTTTTTTGTTTTTCTTTCCATGTTATAAAGAATTACTTATTTCGTTGTGTTTAAGAGCAATATTCTGCTGTAATTTTCTAGTCTGTTATTTTTTGTTTTCTTTCAAAGAAGGGTATGCTGTGGTATCCGTATATTTTTAGTAGTATATTAAAAATAGTTAATGGCTTAGTGAACATGAAGGCGTCATATTTTATTAAATCAAACAGGTAATGCTTTAAACCACTTGTGTCCTTATGGATTCATTATGTTGTCTATTTCAAGAGCTATTACATTTTTCTGTTTGTTCTTTTTTTTTCTTCTATTATATACGCTTTCCTAATTTCACAGTTATTGTTTGGTATTCTACCATTCTAGAAATATCTCAACTTTTTTAGGGTCAGCTGTTACACCGTTACTGTATCTCCCTCTTCAATTATGACCCCCGGAGGGAACGTAGAGGTCATCGTGATATCGTGTATTGTTCTCCTTCAAAGATCTCTGTCTCTGGTCACTTATTCTAACTCATGCAAAGGTATTTTGCATATGCTTCTAATTTGATCGATCCATCTTGTTGAAGATCTTCCTAGTGATCTTCGGCCTTATGCCTTTCCTTGGATAATAAGTCTTTCCATGTTTTGTTTATCTGCTCTTATAACATGTCTAAAGTATTTTAATTGTTGGAGATGCTTTTTGCTGGATAGCCGTTTACTGACTTTTAGCTCATTTAAAAATGAAATATTTGTCCTGTGGTTGGTCCACGGAATTCCTAACATTATTTTTCAACAGAACATTTCAGTGGTATCTATATTTCTTCTTTTTACTTGTCGTAGGGTCCAAAATTCATATCCGTATGTCAGTATTGGTAATATTAAGCTGTTGATTAACCTTATTTTTAGAGTTGTGAAATTTGAGAGTCCAATGATCCAAGATATCATACATGAGCTATCATATATATCATATATAATATATGATGATTGTTATGTAGTCTATCCACTCTCATGATCTTTGTCTTTAATATGTTCAACTGTAGACCAAATATTTGACTTTCGTTTCCAACCATCCGTATAAGATTAATTAACTCTTCTTGACTAAGTCCAGAAGATATAGTCATTTTTTTGATAGTTACTTCTATGTTTGATATTCATTAAGTCCATGGTATTCGTAGAGTTCTTCTGTAACACCAAAATTCAAATTCAAAGGAGGTCAACTTATTCAGACGCACTTGTTTTAATGTCGATGCTTCCAAGCGCCGTCCTATCCTTATGTCGTGACATCAAAGAAACTTTTAGTATAACGAATGTTGCACGTCTTTAATACGTGTCTTAATTTCTTTGCTTTGACCTTCATTTGATCTTATCCTTATTCCCAAGTATTTATAGGTATCCCACTCTCAATTACAATATCATCAACAATCAATTGGATCTTTGCATCTGCTGATTAAGTAGATCATTCACCGAGGTTTCTCCGAATTCATTCCTAGTTAATATTCATGAGAGCATGAGAGCGTTCTATACATCATTATTTTTATCTCTTAGTATTACTGTATCGTATGCAAAACGCAAGGTATTGAAATTTTCTGCATTGATAGATATACCTTCTATTGAATCTAAGAGCCCTTTTCTAAATACCGCTTCACTGTAGCAGTGAAGCGGTATTTATTGACGTTTTTAATTTCCACTTCGGAAATCAAGAACGATTTCCGAAGTGGAAATTGAAACGTCAATAAACGTACTTTAACCTTTGATTGTGGCTTATTCCCATTTAAATAGTAATTACTTTAAAATGCCACAAGAAAATAGCTTCAGAACAATATACATAATTGAATTCTTCCTCATTATGTTCGTTAGACATTTCGCCCCAGAGTTTTTATAATTTCAGCTGTTTCTACAATCACCCATTACAACTTTTTAAATATACATTTGGCCCAAATATCTTGAACAAACTGATTATAAATCAGACTAAACTGCTCGTAATTCAAGCAAATGTACACGTGCTGAGACCTGCAGAACGTGAAATCCCATTGAAGTTTTACCGGCCTTATAATCAAAAACTTTTTCTCAGGTCGCCGAGACACGCAAGTGATGTCTCAAATGAAACGAAAAAACAATAGAGAGGCAGTGTATTATAATATTATTTGCGATAGAAAATAGGCACAACATAGAGTTAAAAAACTACAGCTCAAATGTTCTTCTTGCACGGTAGCTCTGCATTAGTTATATTCTGCATTATTTTCCAATTGCACTTTGGCCAATATTTCGCATTAAATTTACAAATATAAAGATCATTTTTTGGCCAGCATTTTAGTATAATATATGAAAACCAATATATTTTTTCCTATTTGTCACTAAAGGTTTATGATAAAGTAACAAAAATTCTATAAAAAAAACTCGAGATTTAATTTATAATAATTTAATTTATGTTTCAGTTTCGAACCGAAGCTTTTAAAGAAACAATTTAAAAAATAAATATTCATGAAAACCTCTATAAATATACCTACACAACATACTATATTTGATACAAAATCATCGATTTCAGCTGAAAATAATAACTAGTTATTAATACGTTCTAAAACCGGTAAATGTACTTTGATCGACCGACAATATTAACGATTTGATCACGAAATGGTAAAAAATGCCAGTTTTTTCTATAATTGAAATTCTCACAATCTGACATATGTCGGCCTAATAAATACCGGCAATTTATTCTCACTGTATTATTAAGGTTATCAAAGCAATGTGACAAAAATTTGATCGAAACGATTTTTCGAAATATTCATGTTAACAAATTACAAATGTAATATTTTTTTATTTCAACGTACTATTTTTTTCTGTAAATTAGTATTTAATCAGAGATAGAGAAAAAAAGTTGTCGGTAGACTACTAACATGAAAATATTACCTTTATATCGTCGGGTTACAAGCAAAATGCACTAAGTCAAAAAAGTGGCTTTTGAGTTATTGCATTTTTAAATTTGACTCATCTCCTTATTCATAATTTAAGGATCCGCGTTAGTTTTTTTAATAAAATCTCCACTCTGTATATCTTCACACATGTTTTAAGAACAATCTTTTATAAAAAAAATATTAAATCTAATAAAGGAAGAACTATAATAAACTAGTTTTTGTTAACCTCCCAATGACTTAATGTGTTTTACCTGAAACTGAAAAATTAATGTATTTTGCTTGTACTTTTATAATCGCATTGTTGACTTATTCGTACTTTAAAGTTTGGTCTTATAGAAAGTACTTAAATAACCTCATAGAAAATTAGTGAAAAAAATTAAAAAACGATTTTTTATTAAGTAAAATATGATAGTATAAAATTATTTAAAATGTTGATATTTTAATTTATAGTATTTCTTCATCCTCTGAATCACTAAGAGATGATGGTTCGGCTGCATTGTCCCTTACTAAGGTTGAAGTTGGTAGACTCTCGTACCAATAGTGAAGAGCAGGAGGTACAATATTTTTTTTACAAAGTTTCACCAAGTCCCTTTTTTTGCTTCAGAAATTGGCAACTGCTTAGTGTACAATTTAGGAATAGTTAGAATTTTTGAAACGTCCTCTTTAACATTTCTCTTGCTAAGGGTTCGTTTAAAATTAACATGTATACTTTTATACTCATCTGCAAAATTATATTTATATTGAATGACATTGGGCAACTGTTTTTGATACCTAAAACATTTCACGTTTAGCCAATTAACAGTATTTCCTTCAAAGTCTTTGTTTTTATTTATTATCATCATCTGAGCCAGTTTCTTCAAATCCAAAAATTCGTTATGTTCAATTTCTCTTGTTTTGTAAGCAGATTTATCACCTTTTCTGTTTTTTCTTGCCATTCTAAAGATATTCTCGTATTCATGTACACTAAAAATATCTATTTTGTGCTTGGCGGTTTCGATGGAACTGTGCATAGAATCCACTTCCATGTAGGAATGCCCACTCTCCATAAACTTCTGTTCAATGACATCAAGGGTTGGATGGCATTGGACAGTATGAAGCAATACAGCGGCTACTTGAATGTTTCGATTTTGGCTACCACACGTATCAGAGAAGATAGTTAAATGCATCACATTTTTTCTATTCTCTGTTAATGATTGTATATAAAGTGACAAACAGGTGCCAATTTCACAGCTACCCCTTTTTCCATTTACTTCTGTCCAAAAATAAAAAAATGCGTCATTGGGTGGAGCAGATTCATAAATTGTAAAATTGTATAAGTTTAGTTTCCGTAAATAATAAAGCAAACTAATTTCAGATGTTGGAATATGTAACACACTTTGCATGTCACAGGAAATGGATATGAAACCATTTTCATCAGTTGCTCTCTGTTTGTCGGCTTCTTTTTCTTTCATAGCTGCATCCTTTCTTTCTAAATGCATCTGATACTTTTGTTCCAGCTTTGTCCTCTCCTCTGGAGCGGCCTTTTCATATTCGCTGCAAGTCATGCATTGATCCTTCTTTGGTTTGAAAAAGGAAAAATTATATTCCTTACAGAAGATTCGTCTGTAAGTAATGCTGCTTACTTTTGGCATATTATTTCTTTGGCAATCTTCTAAAAAGAGACCATGCATCTTTTTTATATTCAGATTTTTATCTAGGTAGAGTCTTTTTGTTGACTTCCTTGTATAGTGACTTTCCATCACTGGGAAACTCTCAATATGATTTTTCACTCTTAATCTAATTTCATCCGATGTTTTGTTGCACGGAATATGTTTACCTCGATTGTCTTCACCTCCATATTCCCCACTCTGACTTTTATATTGAAATGCATTGATGATTGGTAAATTTGAAATACAGAGTGTTGCACAGAAAAACTTTTGGCATACTTGTATCTTATGATTGTTACTTAAAAAGTAGTTTTTAGCATTATTTCTTTGTTTGCTGCCATTGCCCTTTCTAGGTCTACGTGTTTTCACTTCTTTAGACAAAACGTTCATTAATATAAAATCTCTTTGCCTGTTAAATTCTAAATTCCAGTAAGTACGACATAATTCAGTACGATCCTCCGGTGAAAAATTGTTACTGCATTTATACCTGCAACGAGAGCAATCAACAGGTTTATTTATCTTTGGTGCCTGCGTTTTTCCTGTTCTGCTTTTATAAGGTAAACCTTCAATCTTCTTTTTTCTTTCTATGCTTCTTTTCCAAAGCGCTGGTTTCGCTTGGTTCCACCTTACTCGTTTCTCTTCTGTTATTGGGTTTTCTCTTTTTTGACCTGCAACGTTTTCATCTACTATCAAATTTTGTTCTTTCTTTAGACTCACCTCCCTTTCCGAACAATCACTTTCATTGTCTGACGAAACAGGCGGTATCCAGTCTCTATCTTTCATAGAATCATCGGAGTCGTACACATTCGCTACTTCTTCATCCAATTGGGACGACACTTCTACTCGTGATGTGCAAGGAATTGGTAAACTGTGACGTATATCTAAAACACAATTGAATTTTATTGACAACAATACTAAAACTTACATAGAAGTAAAAAACTTCAATTTGTATAATGGCATAAAATTTTATTAAAAACTTTTTAAAAAAGTGTCGTCCTTAACTATTTTTAATAACTCTCTATTACTGAATGAAAGGTGAAAGTATTAAAATAATTAAAATAAAATTTTGCAACTTGCAACTGAAGCTATGACATCATAATAAGTAATAGGAAAAATAATTTTAATTATAAAACAAAATGAGTGAGTGTTGTTTTAGAGTAATCGTAAGAATGTATATTGAAGGATGAACTATGAACGTAATAAAATGTTTTAAGAGAAATTAAAAAAAAATAGTTTACCTTTTGTAGTGTTGACAAGTGATCCAGGATCCACAGGTGTTAAAGTTGCAAAAGTTTTTTGATTTTCATTTCCATTATCATTATTTGATGGTAATATTTGAAGTATTTCTAAAATGAAATAATTTATTTTACTAACATTAGAATAAACTTTTGTAATCAAATCTAAACTAACAATAATAAACTATGTGACTCACCGTTCTCCAATTTTTTAACGTTGGCAAATATTTTGTCAATACGTTTCATAATGAACTTTTCGTTTCAAGTTCTGGGACACAACTGACTCATCAATAACCACACATAAAGCGAGGAAGAAATATTTTGCAAGCTGAAACTTGTATAAAAATTTTATACTAAATACTAAATCGTTTTTAACGGGAGTTTTAAAACCAAATTTAACCAGTAAAATCCACTATGTCAAATAATTGCCTTCAGCAAAATACACTAAGTCACTTAATGGATTTTGCCTGAACAAAAATTTGTTGTTAAAGACTTAGTGAATGTAAAATTTTATTGTTTTGTGTTGTCAAGGATGAGAAAATACTTAATGGATTTTGCTAGTACATAAAGTAAACAAATTGCAATATCAATATGTAATTAAGTCAAAAATGACAAAAACTGACTTAGTGTATTTTGCTTGTAACCCGACGATATTATACTTATAATGTATTTACATTCGAATTGAATATAAAACACAGTTTTTTTCTTTATATTGAATTTTTTTTATTAAATCATAAAGTACACCTGAGGGGTCTAGATTCAAAACCGGATATTTCCACTTTATGTAATTTTGAGTAAACTAAAAACACAATTTACAACTTTACTTTTTAATATATTTTAGATTTTTTCTTCTTTTAATTTTTAGTAACAATTAGAATGATCCTATTATAAATTTTAAAATATAGGATAAGGCGTAAACTAGAGAAAAGGGAAAATGTCAATTTTTGCATCCAAACTGCTCAATTTTATGTCACTAAATATCTATATGTAATTGGAGAAAGTATATGGATTAGAAAATACTTATTTAGAAGAATGGATTTATTTTATATTAATATATTACACACGAAAACTAGGAATAAATTTCGTATGTTTACAGATTGGATAATTAAAATCCTGCGTATGTCGCTCGTTCTCATGTAAAGTTTTGGCATATAATTCTAGCTCCTGCATTTGCTTCTATTTGTACCGAAATGTTTGTTTAGTAGCTCGTTTACATCTTTAAATTTTGCTTCTTTGGCCTTTACACCTGGAGGTAAAACTGCAGGATTGATACCAGTCAATGTTTTTCCTTTCTTGGCTACTGATAATGCAGTTCCAGTGTCAGATTTGTAGAACATCTCTCCTTGAACAAGAATTCTATGTCCTTGAAAACTCTTCCCTCGTAGTATTGTAATTCTTGACGATTTGCTGATTTGGAAATGCCAACTTGGGAGCCCTTTCAACATCTCCATTTTTTCTGTTTTCCAATCCATTACTTCAAATTCTGAATATTTAATTATGGTTGTATATTCAGAAAATATATCAAAATATTCTTGGGGTTAAATTATTGTCGTTTTTCTTCCTACCGCTTTTACAATAATGCCAAAAACTCGATCAGCAGGTAAAAAGCAGTGTCCTGTAACTGGATAGATAAGTTTAATTTTATTAATATTAATAGGAGCATTTTTATTATTATTAATAGGAGCATTATCAGCAAGCAATGTTTGACAAATAAATACAAGTGTCGAATTTTTGTTTTGTCCCCCACATCTTTCACATATCAGATGGACTGTATCTATTTCAGAGGAAAAATCTGTATGTTTTAGCCTGTGATATATTGCTAAAGCAATTTTGCAGAAACATTTTGGTTGATCAAGCTCGGTCCATGTGTATGTTGTCTCGAATGGTAGGCTGCCTAATCGGGTATTTTTGGTAAGGGCATATTTTTCTAACAGTCAAAACTAAAAGTGTAAACATTGGAACTTTCATGCTTTAGTCTATCAAAGAAACTTTTAGCTCTTAATTTATGCAGCCGAAATTCAGTCATTTTGTTGAATTTTCTTGTTCATTCTCGCAGTGTTTAATAGTTTTTCTCAAAGGAAGACAGGTAGAGCAAACATCTGTAGGAGGTGAAACAAACCCAATATTATATTTTGCGTTAAATATATTAAGAAAAAAACAATCTCTTACTTTCAATTCGTAAGTGACTGACTCGTTGTACATACGACACAGTTTCTTAATATTAAGCTCTGGATCTAAGTAGACTCTTACTCTTGAGAATGATCTGCAATAGTGTGATTCATTACATTTAAGGGATTCGATAAATTCCTGAATTTTTTTTCTGTGGGCATTTTTAAATGAGAAACTCTGTCACCGCCTCTTTGATCGGTCGGCATTGTCCCCAATTTTTTGTGAATTTTTTCATTACACCCAAAGCTCGGTGTTTGGAAATACCAAGTTTACCTAAGAAAGCCTTTCTACATACAGGTATTTTTTGTTTGTTATCAGCAGTGTATATAAAATAGTTTACACTCACTTCACTTTCTTTTTTCTTCGCCTGATACTTATGACGTGCTGGTGAACGCACTTCACAATACTTTAAAATAAAAGCATCTTGAATATCTTTTTTTTATTTCATAAAAATTTTTATGAAACCGCTGTATGTCCATCATTTAAAGATAGCAGCATTGAAATAATTGTATTTTGTGACCACACGATGGATACTGAGGCAAACTGCTTGCAGATTATCTACAACAATGAATTAACATTGGATTAATATAAACGAGACGAACAATAGTTATAAAAATAGTTACCAATGTTGGGTATATTAATATTTTTACTCGTAATACTTGATCAAACATACACAATTTTAATTGTATATATTATTTTGTTAAATACATGAATGAAACAATGAAAATTTTCATACATTTAATAATTTGCTCATATTTGTGTCAATCACCGAGTTAAAATGTGTTGTAAACGGTTGTAACCTAAAGACATTTAATGGCCGCTAAATATTATTTGTTATGTTCACAATACTGTTTTGTATTTTGAAAGTTTAAAATCTTACCATGCAACTTTTTTGTTTTGTTTTTTTCCAAGAACTAGGATCGCGTTGTCTTTTCCTTGAATCGCTGGTTGAAACTTAGGTGCAGGTTGTTTCCATTTTTTAATAAAAAAAAATCTGATTCCTATAATTGTTTAACTTGTTGAGTTAACGTTTATAGGTTTCACACTATCTGCTTATATTTAATAACACTAACAGTGTTGCCAAGCGACAGCTGATGGAAATGTCCCGTTTTGAATCTCAAACGTTAGAGGAAAACTCCACTTTTGCTCTGAACCAATTCTTTCACACCAAATAACTATTAGGAACTGTCCACTTTTGCTCTATATCAAATTGTTAATATATTATATGGATCTTAAATCACTGATTGGAGTGGTGTATTTAACTAATTTTGACCAAAAAGTGGAACTGTATGGTTTTGCATCTACATCCCTCATCTGATAGGGTTATGTACGGAATGGCACACCAGGCAGATATCCCTTAAGGTTTTGTTTGCACATACGCACCCTTTTTTTTAGAAATTTCTCTTTCCCAATGGTTTTAAATCAAACGATCTAGGGGAATAATTCTGATCTCCGTAGTGAGAGCATTTATGCAATAATTGAATGGATCTATGTCATGGACTGTGTGGCATGTAGCACTCACTTGCGTAAAAGATATATGACCCACATCAATATCACCCAATTTAGGCAGAAAGCACTGTCTTATCACGTTGCGATATCAAGCACTAGTAAGAATCACTGCTTGATCTTCTTCTTATTGCGCCGTCGCCATTCCAAGGTTGGCGATTCAAGTGGCAATGGTAGCTTTGGAAACTGCTGCATTTTATGAAACAACCATTTCAACCAATCTTACAAATAAAACTACAAGCTCGACTTCTGTCACTACCAATGAGTTTGCTCCAGTACTTCCAAATGTAATAAAGCCCCAACATCTAAGTGAAAAATCTAATAGCAATTGCGAAAACGCGAAAAGTTCTTCCATAAAACGCAGTATTGGTGAGATCGACACGCCTGCTTCAAATTCAGCAATTTCATCAGAAAATCTGTTTGCAAAATCCAAACTCTCTAAACCAAAAAAACCGCGCTCATCTAAAATCCAATCTACACGGGAAACTCTTGAAAATTTCATTGATAATCATAACTCACCATTCGTTTTAAATTTCCACCAATTGTCCTTACTGATTGATAATGTCCAAGGCTCCCCCGACACTATTAGCGTTGTAAAAGAATTTACAACTGATATGGCTGGTTTACTCCATCTTTTACAAAGTAGCTATCAATATGTAAATGATAGATCTACAAAAAGCAAGTTTACAAAACTTTAAAAGAAACTACACAACCACTTAGGGAAAGAGATTTCTGACTTAGATAGTAACTCTTCTGTAGACAATCATTCAGTATCATCTAACTCTCAGGTGTGAGGTTCCCTCACATGTCGGAATAACAGGAAATGAAGAAGCTGACAGGATTGCACGAGAGGCAATTTTAAGTGATTTGTCGGAGCCGATAGACAAGTGTGTTTCCAGTGACTTAAAAGCTTATTTTAAAAATAAAGTGTTGTGTTTGTGGCGAAATGAGTGGTCTCAAACTAATTCCAATTTAAATAAAATCAAAAATAATGTGTCTCAGTGGTTTCCATCGTCGCGCAATAGATGAGAACAAATTGCAGTTGCGCGTTTACGTCTAAGACATACCAGATTAACGCACTCCTACCTTTTCACAAAGAAAAATCCACCTATATGTGTGTAACGTCCGATTAACAGTCGAACACTTTTTAACAATTTGTAGTAAATATGACCAAGAAAGACAGCGCTACAAGATCCCAAACGCTCTACCACAGGCTTTAGGTCAAAACTGTTCCTGTGACAACATAGTGAATTATCTCAGATCCATAAACATTTTGTATAATCTGTAGGTGTTTAACTTTGTTATTTATATTTTTTTTTTTTTTTTTTTTTTTTTATTTAAAGAAACAAAGTCGCATCCACCCAAAGGTTATTAGCGACACTCCTGTAACATTTGTAATAATATTAAATTAACGTTTGTAACAGTCAATCATTGTAACAATTAATTACAATTTGTGAACAATTGAACATTTGTAACAATTAATTAAGTTAAATTTTGTGTAACATATTTATACATTTTAAGTAACCTAATAAATTGTCCGGAACTAAACTTCTGTTGAGTAGTGCTTTCAGGTTATTTGGCAAATTGTAAGACTGTCTTTGATTTACATATTTAGGACAGTCTATCAAGAAGTGCTTTATACTGTCTACTGTATTGCATGCTTCGCATTTTGGTGGTTCACTATTTGAGAAGAGATAGGCATGAGTATACCTACAGTGTCCAAGTCGTAGACGTGTAATAATAGTTTGGCATCTTCTACTTCTGGCTGTGCACTTCCATGAAAAAATATCACTTTTGATGGTTCTGAGTTTCGAACTAGAGTCACTCCACTCCCGATTCCACGCACTTAACACCTTATTTTTGAAATAAACTTTTAGATCGCCTGCGATACTCCGACACTCTGTTTCTGATACGTCACTGGTGATAGCGTTACGCGCACTAGTATCTGCTTCTTCATTCCCTTCTATGCCTATATGAGATAGTATCCATAGGAAGTGGACTCTTCTGAAATTTTCTTGAGCTTTCATTAATTCGGCCCTGATAATTTTCTCAATGGGGTGTTTAGGGTATACATTTTGCATAGCTTTGACTGCGCTGAGAGAGTCAGAAAGGACTAGACAACAAGGGATGTTTTTAATATTTACTTGCTTGATGGCTTTGAGCAAACCAAATAGTTCTGCAGTATAGATGCTTGAATTTAGAGGAAGTTTAAATTGAAAAGTGTCATTTGGGGTTACCACTGCTACTCCAACGCCAAGTTCCCCTTTGGATGCATCTGTATAAATTTTAATCCACTCATTGTATTGTTGATCTAGGATTGAATTTAGTTTAACTTTAAAAATAATAGGACTAGTTTCATGTTTATTATATATGCTTAACGCTGTAATGACTTTGGGCTGTTCAATAGTCCAAGGTAGATAGTTATTGGTATTCGTTTGAAATACTGTTGGGAATTGAATGTTCAGTCTGGAGCTATATAATCGGATTCTCTCGTAATAAGGTTTGGGAGCACGGGGCTTATTATTGTAATAATTAATATATTTGTTACTAAAAGTATTACAGTAGAGGGGTTTTTTTTATATTTGAGGCTATAGATGTAGCATGCGCTAGAGCTAAGTACATTCTTCGGTAATTTAGAGGTGGTTCGCCGGCTTCGCTCAGTATGCTTTCGGAGGAAGTTGTCCGGAAGGCTCCGAGTGCAATTCTAATACCAGCGTTGTGTATGCTGTCAAGTTTTTTAAGTAGTGTTTTTGAAGCAGATGCATATGCAATTGATCCATAATCTAATTTAGATCTAATTAGTGTTTTATATATTCTCAACAGAGTTTCCTGATCTGATCCCCAATTTCGGTTTGCCAATGTTTTTATTAGATTCAGTCTTTTATGACATGTTAAAACTATTTGTTTTATATGTTCTTGCCAAGTAAGTTTTTGATCAAACCACATACCTAAGAACTTTGCCGTTGGTTTAAATGGTAGCGTAGTGTTGTATAATTTTAATGTAGGGGGCATTGATGAGACCTTTTTGGAGAAGAGTATACCTGATGTTTTTGTTACTGAAAATTTGAATCCGGTCGTTAGAGACCATTGTTCTAATTGGTTTAGAAAACATTGCAAAGCGTTTGTCATTGATTCGGTGTTATTTCCTTTGATATAGACAACAAGGTCATCTGCGAAAAGTCGAGCCTTTAGAGGTTTAGTAAGGTTGTTAATAATATTATTTATTGCCACTAAGAATAAAGTAGGGCTTAGGACTGATCCTTGGGGTGTTCCATTTTCTTCACTTTTCTCCTCTGAGTAAGTATTATGTACTCTTACGCAAAAAGATCGGTTCTGTAGAAAGTTTTTAATAAATTTCAGGCAATTTCCACGAATATTCCATGAATGTAGTTCTTTCAGAATATTGAATTTCCAACAAGTATTAAATGCCCTTTTCAAGTCGAAAAATATTGCAATACAATGTTGTTTGGTTGCTAGCGCTTCATGAATGTCAAATTCTAGATCAAGAATATTGTCAATGCCCGAACGATTTTGTCTGAAACCGTTTTGTTCCGGAACTAAACGATTTGATAATTCTAATGTCCACGTTAATCTAAGATTTACCATTTTTTCCATCAATTTGCTCATAGAACATGTTAAGCTGATTGGTCTGTATGAGTCAGGTTCTAGGATTGATTTTTGAGGTTTTAAAAAAGGTAATATAATAGCTTTAGACCAAATTGATGGAAATTTATTATTTTGCCAAATTAAGTTAAAAAGTTGAAGAATAAATAATTTTGCTGAGTAAGGAAGATGTTTTTGAAATATTGCCGGGATATCGTCTAGGCCCGGGCTAGTATTTTTTAATTCGGATAAAGCATTTTCCAGTTCTTCAAAAGTGAAAGGTAGATCTAATGGATCATTTAAATTGTCATTTGCAAAAAGATCAGTATTCTCTATTATTATTTTCCTTTCAAGGAATGTATCACTGTAGTTACTGTTTGAAGACATTTCTCTAAAAGATTCAGCTAGGGTATTAGCTATTTCTTGAGGAGAAGTTGAGATCCTATTGTCAACTTTTAATTTAGAAATCATTGGCGTGTATTTCAGACCAGAAATTTTTCTTATTTTTTTTCATACTTCGCTGACAGGAGTTGAGGTATTTATTTCTGAAACATACTTGGACCAGGAAGCCTTCTTAGCTTGTTTTATAATAAGTTGTGTCTTAGCTTTAAGTGATTTGAACATGGTTTTATTTTCAGGTGTTTTATGTCTTTTATATTTATTAAATGCAGTTTTACTTGCTCTAATAGCTGCTCCACACTCTGAGTTCCACCAAGGTACAGGAGTCTGATTATTCTTTGTCTTTTTTGATTTTCCAACGAATTGCTCAGCACTACTTATGATAATGCTATTCAAATTGTGTAAGGATTCATCAATGCTTTCAGCTATTTTACAGTTCGGCATTGAGTTGTCGATATAATTTTCGAATTTTAACCAATAAGCAGTTTTAGTTTTCCATCTGGGTATGAAAACGTCATGGGTCAGAGCCATAGAGTTTTTTATTACTATAGGATGGTGGTCGCTCCCATAAGTGTATTGTAAAACTTCCCAAAATAATCGAGGTGTGAGTGCAGGGTCACAAAGACTTAGATCAATTGCTGAAGAATTTCCAGTATTAATGTTAAATCTGGTTGGAGATCCGTCATTAAGAAAATTCAATTGAAAATTTGAAATTTTTTTTGAAATCTGAAAATTTTTCTGAAATCGACAATTTTTCTTCTAGCATTTGAATAAGAGGAGCCCCAAATAATATTATGGCTATTAAAATCTCCCACGATGATGCGAGAGGATGGTATTTGATTGAATAACTCCTTTAAATCGTTGTACGTTACTTGGCGACTGGAGGGTAAGTAAACGTTGCAAATAAAATACCTGTTTGATGATTGTATTTCCACGACTACAACTTCCAGAATTGTAGTCACTGGAAATTCTTTCGCCGATAGTGATTTTTTTACTAATGTGGCTACTCCGCCTGAAGAAAAATTATTATTTGTTATTCTGTCTTTGCGAAAACAGTCATATTGGTTGGAGTTATATTTTTTTGGGGGATTCAGATTAGTTTCCTGTAGGCATATTACATCAGGAGATTGTTCACCAATTAAATGATGGAGCATAGCAAGGCGATGGAAAAAACCATCAATATTCCACTGAAGTAGAGACTTGAATTTAATGTTGACTTAACTGAGATGTGTCACTTTCCGCTTCCGATGTCTCACTGTTAAGATAATTATAGATTTTTTTCCTTATGGACGTGAATTTACGTTTTATGGATCTTTCCTTTAAATGGGGATAAACTTGACTGAGCATATCGGACAAAGCTGATAGGTCTGTGGTATATTCTTTAATTGTGGTTATAGGATCTGTTGACCCCGTGATATTCATTAGGAGCATGTTAAGTTGATCAACGTTTAGAGGGAAAGGTAGAGGGTGATTTTCTATGAAGTTTTTAGCAGGGTCAAGTAAGAGAGAAAATGAGCATTCAGAAGTGCTTGCTGAACTAATTTTAGCTTTTTTAGATTTTGCTTGGACTTTAGGTGGTGGAAAAATGTTACATTCTTTTGAAGATGGATCTGCTTCAGGTGAAATAATTTCATCAAAGTTTCTTTTTGGTTGATTAATTATGTGACTGTCCTTATTTGATGCATCTACTTTGTTCGGTATCTCCGGGATATTAGAAATAGACATTTGTTCACACTGGGAAGGGTTTATGTCATTGGATGCTTGCAAGGATATATTTGTTGCGCTGGATACCGATGCTTCATTGTTTTGGTTGGGGTTTAGTTGAGCTAGTGGTTCGGAGCACTGTGAAGCGATGTGTTCTGGCTTCTTGCATCTAAAGCAAACTAAACTGTCTTGAGAAATGAATATTCTATATGTCGTGTTGTCAAAAACAAGAGTAAATGACTCTGGTAGTGTTAAATTGTGTGGACTGATATAGATTTGTCTTCGAAAACTAAGGATGTGATTGTATTCAGGCATAGAAGCACTTATTTTGAGAAAGGTCATGGGGGAGACAGGAACTATGCCGATTTTTTGTAACTCATTGATAAGCAAGTCGTGCGGTATTAAAGGACACACGCCGGAGAGCACAAGTCGTTCCGCTGGTGTAACTAACCTTCTTGCTCTGACAATTTCACCTTGTATTTCTATTTGACCATGATTATTCATAAAATCGTCCACTATTTGTTTATTGGATAAATACATACATATGCGATTATTAGACAATCTAGAAGAGAAGATTATATTCTTCGGTTGAATTATATTTCCAAGTGGGAGAAGGTAGTCTTGAAGTTTGGTGTTTTCTAAGGCACTAAAGATAATTGCTTGGGACTTTAAAGGAAATTGCACTCTCGACGCTGCCGATGAGTATGACTGTGATGTGTTTATTTGTTTTTGATGGTCTTGTATTGTAGAACTGTTGTGTGATTCCATGTTTAAATTCATTTTGATAAACGTTTATGAAAAGTAAGTCCGACTCTGTACACCTGCTAAAACAGGTATATCGGTCTTTACTAAAAGCGGTTATTTGCTGGTAAAACTGGATTTGTTTATTGACAACAATAACAAATAATTGCAATTTGCTGATTTGAATGCTAATTTAACTGGATATTATGTAAAGAGTTTGTACACTTACAGTTTATTCCAATATATCACTAAGATTCACAATTTATAACTTACATTAAACTTTGTTAATGTTAAAAATATTCGGAGCCCACATTGAGTACAACATTATAGTTATCGATGCAGAACCGAACTTGTTATTTATATTTTGTTCCGGCGCTAATAACCTTTTGGTGGATGCGACATCTTTTTCTAATAAAAAAAAAATCGGTTGCCTGTAAAGTCGGTTTTACGGGCGAAGATTTTACGTGACAACGTCTTTTTCTCGGTAGAATATTTATTGATATGAATATTATTAAATTGCACAATAGTTGTTTGCAGTTGAAACGCGCTGTTTCTTCTAAATCCACTGAATTACGATTGATTGCAGAGTGATTTAAACTAATAATTTACTTAACACTATCAACATTTGTCAATAGTATGACATAACCTATAAACTCAGTTTCTCAACTTTTGTGTCAATCTAACAATTAATCAATCAATCATAGTTTACGATAATGAAATATTAGTGTACAATTATTTACTTTTATTGTTGTAGTTGTTGTAAATGACGAATCTAAGCACTCCACATTTTCACTACAGACACAGCTGACGATACTTTAACCACACGTGTGAACTTGTATTATGACGCTTTCTCGGTTTTCCAACGCCAAGAACGCTCGAGAAAGACAGAGACACAAGCACGCACCGATTCAACGCGCCTAATTCTCTAGTGCTGCGCGCGCAGCGGACCGATCATGTTTGAGTGGGAGAGAGACGCAAGGCATTCGCCGGTCCGGCGGGCCTCTCTCGTTCGGTGGCTCATCGTAACAGACGTGAGCGGGCGTTACACTTTTTCATGAGTGACTCCGAGCCACAACCTAATTTAAGACGTTGTCACGTCAAAAAAAATTCTTTATTGGTATCGTATAGCTCTCCTGTGTATGTGTAAGTGGATGGTGAAAGGCGAAACTTGAGAATTCTTATTTGTAGTTGTTACAGAATATTTAACTTCTGTCTTAGTTTGACATACATTTGTAAAGAAAATCTCATCATACAAATTTATGTTCACAAACTCTAGGATAAACTGTTTCAAGATGTGGCTCTTGTTTCAATTTTTGTGGTAATTACGAAATAAGTATTGAACTAGTTATAAGCTCTCTTACGGCTCTTAAGGAATTCTCTGCAACTTTATCTTTAAGTATCAATGCACGCATAAGAATTCTCAAATGTTATATCTCAAGTGTCCTCCTGTACCGAGTAGAAAGCTGGAGTTTTACAGAAGATGCCATATAATGGTTAGAGGTATTTGCAATGTCGTGCTACTGACGTATGTTAATGGTCACCGCATAACTAACCCAACAATTCTTCAGAGACTAAAAAAACACAAAAAAAATTTAACACTTAATAAGTATACATTGGGCCCTATACTACTACGTTTTGTTTGATTACACTATTTTTGATTGTTTAGCTTAAAAATCAATATTAAAACTTTAAAACAACAAAGTTATTTTATTTACTGCTTTTTGGATTAAGTTTGTAGTTGTGAACGTATCTTTACCGAGTCAATATAAAATCAGGTCATCCGTATAACCTGATGTACTGACTGAGTTGTGAATGTTGTTCTAAATATCATTGATGGATATCATAAATAAAGTAAATGTACTTGATTGTTCTTCTTCTTCTTCTTCTTCTTTTTTATGTGGACATGACTCGGTCTGTTTTTCAATGTGCCTCCAGCAAGTTGTCGTTGCATCGTTTTCGGGATCTTCCTACTGATCGTCTTCCTAGTGGGGAACCGTCTCTTGCCGTCTTTACTACTCTATTTGTTGTCAATCAGTTTATATGATAGTTTCATTTTACTTTTTTTATTTTTTACCCAGTGCTTGATGTTCTCGATTATTTCATCTACGTCGTATATCTATAGTTTTAGCTCTATTTTAGTCTCTATTAATATCGTGTTTTACCATAAATTTCTTTCTCTGCTGTTCCTAATATCCTTTTGTCCTCTCTGAGTTAGGTTGTTTTTACCGTGTATCTATGTTTATGTTGGTCTGATCACTATTTTGTAAATTTACCCTTTCAGTTCTTTCCCGATATTTTTATTTCTGCATATTGTAGAATTCAGGCAACCTGCGGCTACGTTTGCTCTATTCACCTGATCTTTCACTTCTGTTTCTAGATTTTTGTAGCTAGATTGTGTGATGCCTAGATATTTACATATCCATCACTTGTTTTATTATCTGACCTTCCAGCTCCAATTTACATCTTAATAAATTTGCTAGTTAATACTTTCGTTACAAAATAAAAAAATATTTTTATTTTGAAAATCGAACAGTAAAAAAATAAACTTATTTTATACTTATATTGTGGCTTAATCCCAATGGATTTCTTTGGCACTTGCTTTATTATAAATATAACGTCAGTGCATAATCTTCTCGACCTAAAACGTTGTAGTTCTTCTGCTATTGTTATGATTTTATTTAGTTAATTTAGTATCACTTTGGTTAATTTTACTGTTGTGTTTATTAAATGAATTCCTCTGTAATTTTCCGGGTCCGATTTGTCTCCCTTTTTGAAGAGAGGTATTGGGTGGAATGCATAAAACGTAGTAGATGTTATTGCTTTTGCAAATAGTATCTGGTTTGTAGCATTTTCTATTACATAAAAGAAGGTACTTTGTTGAAGGCCGTACTACACAACCGAAGTACTTGCTACTGACCTGAAGGATCTACTACTAAACGTAGCGCCAGCCATAGTGCCCTTGTGTGCATCACACCAATCATATTAGAACTAGTTTTTCATGTGGTTTTTCATATCCTTGTGTTTTGTGAATAATTATTATTAGAATAAGTGTGTAGTGAGTAAAAATGAGTGGTTCAGATTCCGAAGCGACAAAAGAGTTAGGCGAGGACAAAAATGAATAAGTCTTGTTTGTTAATCTTCTTAAAAATTATCAAATTTTATTTAATAAAAAAATTATCCCAAAAATTAAATATGAAAAGGAAGCTACATTAAATAAATTAACTGCTGTCTTTAATAAAATTATCGAAAAAAACCTAAATTCAAATCAAATTATGAAGAAAGTCAACAACATGAAAACAAAGGTTAAAAAAATTGTTGACGTAAAAAAAACTGGTAACAAAAAAATCGTACTAACTGACTGGAAAGAAAATTCTATGAGTTATGGATCATTGGAGAAAATCCAGTCTTGCACAGGGTAGCAGGTGCTTGTCAGACTGGTGTAGCAGATGAGATTTGGGTTTCATCACAAAAAAATAATGATGAAAACGTTCTTTTTAGCTCCAATTCTGGTTGCCAAAAACTAACAGGCAGAGCTCCCAAATATCCTAGTGCGAAGAAAAAGTCGCTGATTGAACTACAGAAGACCTGCTTACTAAAACAAATTGAAGCAGCCGAAGCTCAAATTTCTTGTGCTCGAGCACAACAGACTTCGACAGAAGCTCAGGAACGAGCCGCGAATGCATTGATAAAGTTTGCCAAAGCTGGTGAGCAATTAGTCAACCATATAATTCAACGTGGTACGGTGACAAAATTTGTATGTAGATATGTATTTTTATAAAAACAAAGTTATAAACTAAATATTAAATAAATATGTTAGTATGTTTTATTTTGTTTAATATTAATAGAATAAAAATCAAAATATTCGTTACGAATTTTTATTAGACCATGTACATATGGTAATAATATATGAGTTAGTTGGCATTACGAAATAGAGCCTCCGCAACCTCATTTCTACGTTGTGTGCCTCGATTTCGAATTTGTGCTTGATTTCCTTCAGGTATCACTTAATTTGCATCTTGCACTACAAGAACTGGATCAAAATCATGGTACGGATCCTGCAGATGTTTAGATATGTTATGAAAAACAAATGCACTTACTTTTGGAATGTTTTTAGTTTTTAGGCGAAAAGTATGTTGTAACATTGGAAAACGCCTTTTCAACTGACCAAAACAGCTCTCGATGACACAACGTTTCTTCGCATGAATTGTATTATAATTTTGTTAAATAGGTGTGGTTGGATTTTTAAAAGGTGTCAAAAACCACGGTGTAATACCATATCCTTCAACACCTATCAAGGCTGTTCCTTGCACATTATTATACATAATTCGATGAACTACGGAGTTTTGCCAAATTCGACTATCGTCCACGGGGCCTTTAATGAAATTATCGAAAAAAACCTAAATTAAAAACAAATTATGAAAAAATTCAACAACATGAAAACAAGGGTTAAAAAAATTGTTGACGTAAAAAAAACTGGTAACAAAAAAATCGTACTAACTGACTGGACAGAAAATTCTATGAGTTATGGATCATTGGAGAAAATCCAGTCTTGCACAGGGTGCAATACCATATCCTTCATCACCTATCAAGGCTGTTCCGTGCACATTATTATACATAATTCGATGAACTACGGAGTTTCGCCAAATTCGACTATCGTCCACGGGGCCTGGCCAATTCGCATCGACACTGGTAAACATTTCTTGGGCGTTATAAGTAGCTTGTACATTTATGGAATATACTCCTTTTCTACTCACGTATTTTTCACCATGGATACGTGGCTTTGTTATATTAACGTGGGTACAATTAATAGCACCTATAACATTGGGTATTTGCTTATGGGTATTTGCAAACTGATTGAGAGCAACTTTAAATAATTTGGTTAACATTTAAATCAACAGCAACTCCCTGCTGATATCCAAGATCTCATAAAAAGATAATATTTATATTTTTAAAAGTTTACAACTCATTTCCAAAACTAACCTAAACTTCTCAAAAATATCTCCATTTTCCGAGTGGGTGACAAGGCTCCACCTCTTGTTTCTACGGAATCGTCATCATCAAGAAAATGACTAGCAAGCCACTCTAAATTTTCTCTGTTGAATCTAAAACAACAAATATAAAAGTAACCTTTTATACAGATTTTATATTATTACCTAAATATATATACCGTACATATGCAGTGCGCTGAAATAAGTCTTACCCCCCCTCCTACTTTCCTACTTTCTCATTTAAAAAATCAAAGTTATAAATGCCACCTGAAGAAGGATTGCTTAAAGTTCGAAACATTGATGCTATAATATACTATGATTATTTAAAAAATCGACCTCTCCGAGCGTTTTGCTTATATACTAATATGGGGGAGTTAATATGGGGGGTAATACTTATTCCAGGGTACTGTATGAATAACACTGCACAATTCGTGATAATTACCTGAATATTTTACGATAAATATCGTCATTGTATATTATTCCTGGTTTGTAGATTTTTCTACGACGAACATTTATAAATGCTGCCATTTTTTACCAAAAAACACCTACGCCGAAGTCGTTCATCCACCAACTTCACCTAAACTGAAGCAAATTCGACTAAACTAACAAATTAGCAAATACTTCAAAAGCGTAGTACATCCTTCTATGTATCTGGTAAATAGTAACAAATACTACGGAGGAAAGCAAAATGCTTTGTAAGTGTAGCAAGTACTAAAAAAAATGTAGAAAGAGAATGGCAGACAACTTCATTAAAAATAAGTCTGCGGCACTAAGTCAAGTAAGAGCTACAACCTTGTCTTAAATAAGGACAAAATATGGAACTCTGATCCCTAACAAAAAACTTAATTTATGTGGTGATTGCAACAAAGCAAAAACATTAACCGTTATGTTAATACCCAAGTACCTGATACGGGAGTCTATACCCGTGCTACCCAGGTACCCGGCATTGTTTCGGTAAACTTCGCTTGTACATTCCGAAAATAACAGACAATTGGGATTTTTCT
Source organism: Diabrotica undecimpunctata (assembly GCF_040954645.1). Lineage (NCBI taxonomy): Eukaryota > Metazoa > Arthropoda > Insecta > Coleoptera > Chrysomelidae > Diabrotica > Diabrotica undecimpunctata. The sequence continues at coordinate 40,901,547 of NC_092808.1, read as the reverse complement.
TTGTTTGCTATCAGTGTTTATTTAACTGTGCTTACAAGTTGTTAATATTTTTGTGACTATATGCGTGTTTTATGTTGTAATTACTTGTAATAATGGCAAGAAGAGAAGTGAGTGCTAGCGAATTTAGAAGGTAGGTTATTACTGTTTAGTTTTACAATGTTTTATACATAGATCATTCAATTTTAGAATGACGTATGAAAAGCAACAGAAGTACTTGCAATAATTTATAGACGATATAGATGAGGATGTAGACAAAAATATCGAAAACCAGGAACCAGATGAGGACTATGTTTCGCAAAGCAAACCGGATGGAGATGAAGCTTCTGACGTAGAGGACGTTTTTACTGATATCAATAATAAGATTGGAATCGATACCGACGGCGACGATAGTAGTGATGAAGATTTTGACGATTTTAAAGAAAGTTCTTCCCAAAGTGATGTTCTGGTTGCAAAAGATAAAACGATTTGGCAACGAAAACCGTTTAATGCAAGTCGAACACTGAAACGTAACCTTTTGCGTGAAAAAACGGGCCCAGTACGTTCTACTAAAACTCTTTCGATTAGAGATACATTCAAATGTGTTTTCAGTGACGTAATGTGTGACATTATTATACGCGAAACCAATCGAAAAGCTAATAGCGTTTGTGAAAAGTATAATGTTGAAAACCCCAACAAACCTCGAAATGTTTGGAAGTCACTCACAACAGAAGAATTTGATGCATACTTAGGTATTTTTATTACAGCAGGAGTACGGCATTCAAATTCAGAGCACTCGAAAGATTTATGGAAAACAGACTCTCATCCTTTGTACCGAGCAAGTATGGGCATAAATCGCTTTTGGAGCATCAGCAGATTCTTACGGTTTGACAATGACAAAACACTTGCAAAACGTTTGCAAAATGATAAAGCTGCAGCTATTAAAGATATATTCCATCTTCTCAATGATAATTTACGTCGTAACTATGTACCGTCGGATTCTCTTACTGTGGATGAACAGTTATTTCCTTTTAGAGGTAGGACACGTTTCACGCAATATATGCCAGCAAAACCTGCCACGTATGGCATCAAGGTTTGGTGGGTTTGTGACGCCAATAATTCGTATCCAATTACTGGACAAATTTATACTGGAAAAAATTCGACTGGAGGTGAAACTAATCAAGGTGAACGCATAGTAAAAGATTTGTGTTACCGATACAAAAATTCTGGACGAAACATAACAATGGATAATTTTTTCACAACTCTTCCACTAGCCCGTCTCCTGTTGTCTTGGAATTTATCATAAGTTGGTACTTTGAAAAAGTAGAAACAAGAAGTAGATACAAGAAATGCTGCCTTCGGCAGAGCGTGAGCCTGAATCGTCATTACACGGATTCAGTGCAGATCGTGTTACTATTTGTTCATATGTACCAAAAAAGAAAAAAAGCGTTATCTTGCTGTCAACAATGCATGACAACGATAATGTAAGTGGCCCAAAAAATAAACTTGAAATAATTCAGTTCTATAATACAACTAAAGGAGGCGTAGACAACATGGACAAAATAGTTTCTCACTATTCCACTAAACGCAGAACTTTGCGTTGGCCAGTAGCCTTCTTTTACAATATCCTAGACGTAGCTTGCCTAGCAACCTATATAATTTATACAGAGAATAATCCACAGAGTTCTACTGAAACCAGTAAGCGTAGAATTTTTCTACAAGACTTAGGGAAACAACTAGTGATGCCTGCAATTTCTGCTAGATCTAAAGTACCAAATGTATACCGAAATTTTTCATCAAGGTCAGGAATTGAGTGTATGTTAGGAAAACCTCTACCTACAGATTTAAGTAATACTGCAGAGTCATTACCACTTCGAGATTCTACTGGACGCCTCAAAATTGTTGGAAACTGCTACATTTGTATGTCTTTAGCGAAAAAGCGGCTAAGAAAGACACGAAAATCATGTAATGTTTGTAATCGTCCACTATGTAACGGACACTCAGTAAATATAAGTAAGTGTGGACAATGTGTTTAAAATGTAACTTTTATTTACGTTTCCATATCACTTTTATTATAAAAAAAACTAGACAGAGCTTCATAATTTACTAAACATTAGTGTTATCCGGGCGCCACGGGTGTGGACGTAATGGTGTAAAAACTTTGACAGGTAATTTTAATATATTATATGCATTTTTTCTTTGGTTTTTATTATAAATCTCTTCGTTCTAACTAATTTTAGGAATAACTAGAAGCTCGAATAAAAATATTTATACTATCGTCATTGATTCAGATTAAACAATTACCAAGGATACCCAGGTACCTGGGTATAGACACAAATGTTAAAGCATATTTTCAAAAAAGCGTAAATAAAACCAATGAGTACAATGTCACCTGATAATTTAGTAACTACTTAAAAATGTGTGTGGGTTATTTTTTCATGCGAATAAAAATTCCTACTCAGCAGTTTATATGTAAAACTGTGTAAATAACTTTATTTGATATTTTTAATATTCTGCAATCTGAAATAACTTAACCGTTGAAGTAATAAAACCAGTCAGTTAAAAAACATTTAAGATAAACTTTATAATTTTGGAATTATTTTACTGTTATCTAAAATTTTATTCAATTGACGATACTCTCAAACTGTTAAGCGGATTACAAGGAACGGGTGGGTTTTAGACGAATATTTAGTAAACTCCAACAGAATTAAACAGCATTATACAGAAATTATGTCATCAAAAAAATAAAAAAAGGCTTAACATAAGGAAGAGATTTTTAGTGATTTATGTCATTCATTTTTATAATATTGACTGATTATCTGTACAAAGTGAAGTGCAATTTTAATCACCAATAATTGTTTTAATATGGAATTTATTATAACTATGTACTTATAATTGTTGTCTAATGTTTTTTTGGAACTATTAGTCATAACAGAAATTTCATTCACATGGTCTTTTTATGTCTTTTTCTGTATCTGACAATTGTACAGGTAGATTAGAAAAAGTGATGTATAAGGATAAATGTACGAAACGTTTTCAATTAAAAGTATGGAGTAGAAATATTTTTTCTCTTCACTACTTCGATGAAGCTTGTTCGAAAAATCATTTGGATTTGTCGATTTTTATTTTTAGTTGCCCATTTTTTCAACAAAACGTTCTATATAGAGTGTATAGTGTAGGTACAGTAGCCAATACCAACTTTCTTATTTTAAAGGCATCCTCTATATCGTCCAGTGAGAACATTAGTGACGAAATTCCAAAATTCTCGGTTTTACTTATCTACTTCAAAGAATTCCATGTGTAGCATGCTACTAGCTGCATTACTGGCAAAACTTTAGTTCTACTACAAACTCTTCAGTGGCTGAAATCGTCTGTAATGCAGGTTGTTTTTATGTTGCCATTCTAACGCAATACTGACGAATCTTGCAGTGTGTCTCTGACAGCGAATCTGATAACGTGCATTAGTTTCATTGAGTAACGACATTATTTCAGTAAGTTGAATAACTTTTTTCATAAAATTACCGATGTAAGTCCCCAGGGAGACGTTTCCAGTTTTTACTATAAATTCAAATTAAACTGTTATAATTTTACAGTTTGTGAACTGCAAAAAAAAGGTATTGGTAATATCGAGTGCTATATTTGGCACGAAGGCGAAGGAAAGCGTGGTTCAATCGAAATCGGAACTTGTTTACTAAAATTCTTGGAAAAAAGGGCAACGGCTGCAGATTCTGACGAGTTGAAGATAATTCTTTACTCCGATAATTGCGGTGGGCAAGGAAAGAACAAATTTATTATTACAGTATTGTTGTATGCTATCACTACTTTCAAGATAAAGAGCATCACAGATAAATTTTGTGTTGCGGGTCATGGACAAAACGAAGGAGACTGCACACAGTCAGTGATTGAGAAAAGCATAAAACAATCATTGTGGGGTGGACCGATTTATGTATCAGCACACTATGCAGCGATAATTTCTGGTGCCAGACAAAGCTGTAGTCCTTTTAGAGCAGTGGTGCTCAGACTTTTATTGCATGGGATCTACCACATAAACTGCAAGCGTACGGAGATCGACTGCTATACCCTATTTTTAAACCAGGAGGAGTAATTCAAATTTACCGCGCCGCAATGTTTGTTTGTAATTGATCCAATCTCAATCAAGTTTACTTCACTGTTATGAAATTTGGACACTAATGGCATTTCATAGGTTAATTAAGTTATGTCGTCGATTTTTTGTGTTTTCTGCGTTATTCTTTCAATTTTTAGGTTTTTGTCTGCCTTTATATAAAAAACAGTTATCTTTAGAACTCTTTAGCGACATATTAGTATAATATAATATTTTTGGATTACCGTCGAAGGCCCATTGTGATCAACCAAAAAAGAAGATGTATGTGGTAACTCTTCTAGTGACTTTCTTGGGTGTGAATCTGTCTCTTTAGTTTACTCCTCCTGGTTTAAAATCAAAGCATAGTAAAAAAACAATTTTGAAAATAAAAAACTTTATTGCATATTTCTAGTCGATAAAAAGTTGTAACTTCAGAGAGTTGTAATTGAAGTCATGTTTTTCATATTAATTTTATTTGGATGTTAATGCATGGCACTGCATATCATCATTAATTAATTAATTAATTATAAGGAGGTTTAAATGATTTTTGTTAAATCTGTTAGGAAAGCCAGATCACGGAGCCATTTTTCGTTTTAAAGTAGATGAGTGTCTTCTCGTTCTTCTAAAAAAGAAATTATTTTGGGAAGTAGCTGCTGGAACCTATCTAAAAATTTTCCCCGGCTCATCCACCTCACATATGTATGCAGACGTAAATCAGTGTGGTCCAGAGAGTCGCTAGCTTCCAATTGCGCTTTAAAAAGGCGTCGTTGCAAGCTTTGCTCTCTGATTGAATTCGCAATTTTTGTTATCTTCACGATGTCGTCCATATTTAAAATTTTGAAATACAAAACTAGCTGGTGAATGATGCAATGAAATGAGAAAACGATGTAAAGTCATCGTTAGCTCGACATAATGCAACTAATCCATTGTTAACGCCAGTCATGGATGGTGCACCATCTGTTGTAATACACACGAGTTTGTAAATTGGTAGCTCGTATTGTTTCACAAAATTTATAAAAACGTTGTAAATATCTTCTCCGCGAGTTTTTTCTTACAGAGGCAGCATTGTTAACAATTCTTCTTTAGCCAACATGTGAGAAAATACCATCCGAATGAAAATACACAACTGGGCGGTATCAGTCATATCGGTTGACTTGTCAAATTGCAAAGAAGATTACATACACTTTATAATATCACTTTTAACTTGGCCTTCCAATTCCTTGCCCATGATTTCGATATGTCTAGTAACCGTTGAACGTGATAACTGGACTTCTTTGATGGCAGACATAACATCTGTTTTATTTTTGAAGTCCTCAAATAATACATTCGTAGCCTCAATGAATGCTTCCTTCACTACCGCTTCACCTTCAAATGGTTTTTTATGTTGTGCCAATATATAAGAAATTTTGAACGACGCAATTGTTGCAGCTACTGATTGTTTAACAGGCCTAGTAAACATTGATTGTTCCGTCTTCAAACTACTTTTCAAGTCTTGCTCTTTCCGTTTTCTAAACAAACTGTTTTGTCAAAATCATTTTCATAGTTTTTATGCAAAGTTTTATAACGCCGTTCTAAATTTCCGCGTTTGGGCAGAGCAACAGAAGACCGACAAACAAGACAAATACACTTATCTTTCACCATAGTGAACAGGAATTCTTCTTCTCACGCATTATTAAAATATGTTTTACTCTTTTTCGCGGCACTCATATCGAGTTTCAAATATTAATGTAAATAATATATTACTAAAACTTTTACTAGTAATAACTTAGTAATGAATGATTAATGCTTGACTAACAGCAATACAATGCCAATACAGCACACTCCCATTTTATAATTTATCTGTGAATGCTGATATTATGCCGAATCGGCATTATCGCAACTTTCGGGTGAAGAGATAGCATCATAATTATTTCAATAATGCACGTTTGGTGAGTCAGGACAGTACCCGTATTTTCTCCGTGAATCGCGATCGACTTCAAAAACTTTGTCGATCGACCAGTCGATCGCGATCGACTCTTTGAGCACCGCTGTTTTAGAGTGAGTGAATTGGATCATACTAAATTTGTTGACCTGAAACAATTAACAAAGAATGTGCTAACACCTTTGAATAAAAACAACGATAGTAAAAGCTTTAATTTTAATTTTATATCTACAGTTCTGGTCGAAAAAGAGCATCCCAAGACGTTCTTTTATAAAACTTTGTACAGCCAAGCTACATTTAAATCAGCTAGCATTCGCACAGCACGTCACACTACGAAACAAGCATCATCATCTATAGCAGACCATGAATGACATTTGCATATCCACAGCCGCTGCCGGTTTCTACGAGGAAGTTCGAGGATCTACAATCCCTTCTTTTAAATAAATCTATTCCTTCTGTCCATTCTAGATTCTTTCAACAATTGCGAAAAGAAAATAAATAATATTTTCCAATGATTTTTTAATTATTGCAGATATTTTCGGGATTAACTTTGAGTTTTATGTATTAAAATTTCCAATTAATATGATTATTTACATGCCGTGTGACTTTTATATTTTTTCATTAAAAAAATTAAAAGTTTGAATCTATGTGTCATTATTTTACCAACGAATTTTCAGTAGTAATATCCCTAGGACATTGATAACAGACGAGATAATTTCATGACAATCGAAAGCTCGTTCCTTGGTAACAGCACGAAGCCGAAGGCTAAGTCAACTTACCAAGCAACAAGCTTGAGAAATTTGTCATGAAATTATGAGGCATTCATCAATGTCCGAGGGATATTCGGCGGATAATTTTTCGAAAAAAAAAAAAAATCATAACTCAACATAACGAAACATTTATTTATTAAAAGTACAGGTAGTGAAAGTACAATTATTAAAATTTAAGTTACCATTAGATTCGTTGCTGTTCTCTACTATAGAAGATCTATTACCAGGCATAATATTTATAATCTTGTTGTGGTGTTCGTGACATTTTGAAATTTATTTGGATGAAGTTGTCAAACTCGATCGTGTTGTCATAGGGATTGAAAATTGCACTGAATGCAATTATCAGTCTAATGTTGACATGATTGGGTGAAATTGTTCCACATGACACAAAATGACGAAATTTGAATGGTTGTTAGAACAGTCGAAAAATAATAATATCAAAATAATTTACCTTTGTTATGCATTACTGACAAAACTAAAATTTAAAATTGTTAATTTTGTTTATTTGAACAGAAAATTACGACGTTGTATCGTAAACATGATTATTTAACTCTTACATCAAACAGAAATCAGTACGATATTCTGAACCGTAAAGTCGTCAAAAAATTAACAAGATTTCATAAAAACTTTAACTGCGGTTATCTCAGATGCATGTTTTTCGAGTTACGTGACAAATGTTAGACGGGGGTTTAGTTAGACCGTCCCTTATGTGAAAAACACAAAATTAATACGATTTATAAAATTATTTCAGTAGTTCTACTTTTATTATGTTTAATAAGTATAACAATATCATGTTTGTGATATAAAACTTCGACATTTCTTCTGTGTTAAACTACTACGAGTTCAGTTGAATTACCTTTATTAATGAGTAAGATCCAAAAGATCTAAAATTATTTTTAGAGTATTTTACAGATTACTAGAATTAACCCTTAAGTAATCGGGTACATGCAAATTACATGAACAGTCGGGTGGGGTCTGTAAGGTCCAGTTTTTATTTCAAAAAATACATTAGAAAATTAAATTCTTCATACAGAAGTTGCTGGCTTTAATCAAAAGCATAAGTCTCCTAGTTGAGTGCTTTGAAACGAGACTTTTCGATAAGCAATAAGAAAATAGCTATCGTTTCTTATGAATGACAAAAAATAACAAGAGTTAAACTATAATAATTTAATTTTAGTGATTTTTTAGATAGGCTTGTCTGTAGTTTCAATAAGGCAGTTCTTTTAATTACAAGTAAGTCAAAACATCACAAACCCTGGAATACCAAAGGTATCCGCATAACAGCCAAAGTATGCGTTCACTACTGTACATAAAGAAATTTACTACTAACTTCTTTGTCGCTAAATATATCTTCAAGTACAGAGGAGCCTATCTAAAACTTATCAAAATAGCTAAAAAAATATACTATGCTTATCGTCTGCAAAGCTCTAAAAATGTTGCAAGAAAAACTTGGTCCATAATAAACGATCTTCGAAATAAAACTAACACAGCTCAAACATTTTTTCTTCCTGAAAGTCTAAAAGAATACTTCGTTATTGTGAGTAAAAATATAACATCAACTAATTTGATTCAACAAGATCCTCTTTCCTTCCTTCCTAATTCAAAAAAGGTCTCTAATTCATTATTTATAATATAATAATCTGAACTGATGCAAACAATCAGTAGTATCAAAAACCAATCTTTCTGTAGTACCGATGGACTATCCATAAAATTTTTTTAAATCTCCCAAAAACTGTGTTGGAAGTTCTGGTCTCGCTAATTAACGATTTCTTTGAAATAGGTATATTTCCAAAGTGCCTAAAGAAACAGTCAGTAATATTCCTCTTCACATGAGTTGTGAAAAATCGAATTTCTGCAACTATAGACTTATTGCCTTACTACCGGTCCTGTCCAAAATTATTAAAAGACTTATAAAAGCCCCATTTATATCCTTTTTGGTTGAAAACAACATTTTTTTATCTAATAAATGTACCAATGATGAAAAGTTTTCTGTACTACATGAGGTCTATCAAGCACTAAATAATAATCTTTACTTACCACTTTTTTTTGTGACTATGTCAAAGCTTTTGATTGCGTAAATCACGACATTTTAATAAAAACAAAAACAAAAATTTCTACAGAATTCGCGTTATTTCTTTGAATTGGTTCCAATCTTACTTGAGGAAGAGGAAAGAACTAGTTAGAGCAAATGATACTGGCTCTAGTCACAAAAGCATTGTATGAGTAGTACCACAAGGTTCAGAATTGGGTCCCTTACTTTTCTTTATCTTTACAAATGACATCACTAACTTAAAAATTGATGGAACAATTTTTCTTTTGCTGATGATACCAGTATTACCTGGAGAAACTATAATATTGCATCTCTTCATGCAACTATAATTTCTGATCTACTTGGTCCGACTCTAATTTACTCTCTTTTAACGTGAATAAGACAGTAGCATTATCGTATAGAAGAGCTCTTCGACCCTTGTTAGACAGCAACCTTAACCCTTAACCCCAAAACATAGTACTTTTATTACTAATGCGAAAGATATGGTCTATTGGACCAGTATAGGTAAAAATGGAAATAAATAAAAAGCAAATGTAGCATTTGAAGAGAAAAGCAAAATATTAAAGGGTTTGTTAGGTATAAACGAGCAAAAAGAACTTATTCATACATAATACTTACATAAAACAAAATGTGTAATATAGAAAACAACATTATTAGGCTTAATTAGATAAACAAACATATGTATTTCTAGATAAAACAAAAAATATACTACAGCTGCCTACTAATTTTGAAGACAGGTATCGCAAACCTTTCTACTACACTCGAAACAAATAGCATTTGAGCAACGCACACATTTATAATTTGTCTTCCTCATTTTTGATGATAGACAAATGCTACACAATTTTCTTTTGGGAAGCTTATCAGCTGGAACATTGTCGCCGATATTCTCGACATGCACTTCGGGATTTATTCCCAAAAAAAATCTCTATCTGCTTTCTAAGGTATCGGGGAAGATTTGTTTCAAGTCATTGCCTTAGATGAGGCTGAATTAGTTCAAAGGCCAAATCTTTTACAAATTTAAAACGTGGAAGTAATTTATTATCTTTGTAACAAAGATAAAGGATGTAACTGTTGACTGAACTTATATTTATAAGTGTATAAAATACGGCTAAGGGCCAACGCCTTGACCGGCGGTTTGCACTATAATTGGCACACTTCATGTCTAAAACATTAACTCCCCATTTTGTACTGTTATAGTATCGAATTATTTCTGGTTTTTTCTAATTAATTGTCTTTCCTGTGATGCATAGAGGATAATAAAAGAACAGCTCTATTTTTTTCGGTACATATGATATCAAGGATATGTCATTGGAGAAACCCAAGAGTTTTGTACCAATTTCCCTACTTTTATTAGCCTGGAATTCTAAAGGAACTTTTCGCTTATTTTTTTTACTGTGCCCACATACGTGAGGTGGCGTTTCTGCAACTCTGTGACTAACTCTATTGAAGAAAAATAGTTGTCAGCAGTAATATTTCGGTTAGAGCCCTCTATTGGTTTGGATAGTCGAATGACACATAGAGCAGGCTTGGAAAGCTTCAGTTCTTCTTCTGAAAGTTCAACACCATCCGAATCTTTCTCTGAGTATATATATCCATTATAGAAATACGAGCTCTTAGCATCTGTCATGCACATTACTTTTATGCCGTATTTGGCAGGTTTACTGGGCATGTAAATTCGAAAACCACAGTGACCTCTAAATGGAAGTAGCATCTCATCCACAGTTACACAATCTGACAACGTGTATAGCCTCTGGCAATTAGTCACAAAATTATTAAAAATATTTGAAATACCCGCTGTTTTATCAGTTTTCTTCCGCTCTTCGCGATCCATGCTATTGTCAACTCTAAGACACGACAAAAGTATTTCAAATCTTTTCATTTGAATATGTTCACATTCCCTTCTACTTGCAAAAAATCGGTTCTGGAGTGTAAAGCATTCGACGGTTCATCTAATTTTAAAAGTTTGTGATCTGAATTCGATTCTTCGCTGCTAGAGGGTTCACTTTGCCGAATTACATAGTCGGGTTCTTCATCCGAATCATCTATAACATCTCTCATGTCCTCGTCACTCCCTTGCTCTGATAAATATAAATCTTGATCGTCAGCAAGTAGTAATCTTTGTATATTCTTTTCAAAATCTGGGTGAGCCAGATTTACTTCTTTATTACGGCCAGTTCCGCTAGGTCCTGCTCTATCCATTATTACTACAAAATTAAAAATTTTTAGAGTTATTATGTTTATTATACAAACAATATGAAATACCTTATTGTTTAACAGTACACAATCCATAACAAGTGGCCTCCTAGACCTATCCTCCTGGCCTATATATAAAAACACTGCAATTCGAAACACCTGGCTTACTAGACCTACACGTTTTGAAACTGTTACTACGACGTAAACACTAAAGCGATCGCTACGATACTGCAGAACTATGCTATGCTGGTTCTACACTATTAAGAAGGTATTTAAAAGGACAGTGCATGCGGCCTACACTGTTGCCGCCATTAGCAGACTATCCTTTCGCTGTGGTCCGTTAGACCAATGTTTCGGGTTAAGGGTTAAATAGTCCCTTCATATCGATTTGTTAAGTAAAAAACTAGCCTCAGCCTGCTACACAATAAGATCTGTTTCGAAGGAAATCAAATAAGCATCTTCTAAAATAACATGTTTTTCTTTGTTTGAATCTCATCTTCGATATGGCCTTTCTTTTTGGGGTTTTAGTACAGCTGCCCAATCTGATGTTATTTTTAAATTAGAAAAAAAGAGCAAGACGGTATTTTTTTGGCCTCAATTGAATAACACATTGCAGAAGCTATTTCAAAAATCACGGGATTTTAAATCTTCACTCTTTATATATTTTAGAAACTGTTTGCTTACATATTTTTCCAGCAAGACCTAATCATGACTACTCCACCAAAAATTCTACCTTTGATGTGTATTTACCGATCCCATCCACTTAGTTAGTAAAGAAATCTATATTATATTCGGCAAAAAAAATTATACAATCCTCTCCCTTTGCAAGTAAATCAACAACTTCTTTCCTTAAGTTCCGTAAATTGACAAAAGCCTATCTATCAGAAAGACCATATTATTTAATTAGTTTCTTAACGAATAACTAAGAAATTACAGTACGTTTAGGTAAAAGCAACTAAAGTATTTTCATAATATATATTTGGTTATCACAAGCAGCAACTTAAACTTATTAATTAGATCGTAAAGTTTTATTATGCAATTTGCAATTTATATAGTTAAATTTTGCAATGGATTTTATATTTTATTATCTATTTTAAAAATTTCTATCAAATTTTTTTATTATTTATTTTGTAATATTGACGATTTATGTAATTTTAGTAAATTTTAAATTTTTATTGTTGTTTTTTTTTATTTTTTGTAAGATTTGTCCATAAAATTGTATAATTTTCAGTGACAATAAAGCATATTTCTATTTCTAACCGTTGAAGACTCACTACCTCTATCAACACAAAATAGGCAAAAAAAATCATCTACAGGACACATTGAAACACTTGCCTTAGAATGTTTAAATATTTATTTTGCTTCCAAATAAACATTATTATTTTACATCCTGTATGATTTTACGATCTAAGATACAAGTAAAATTAAGATAATCCAACATTGCAACTTAAATTTTATTTGACGATTATTGTTAAACCAGCTGCTTCATCTTACTTAAGTGGCGTAAAAATTCAAGGAGCTATATCTTATCCTCGATAACAACTCTTCCTTAAGCAGTCAAAACACATAATTAGAAAAATTTTACCAATTAAATTGTGGTATTTAGGAAGTTAACGCTGTAATTTATTTTAAAATGATTGGTATTAAAGCAATTACCGCTCACCTAAAGATTTAGGTATAGTTAGATTTTGAAATGTGATAAGCTTTTAATCTTTTTATAAACTGATTAATTTACCAACTTGTAGATAGTTAAATCTTTAACATTAACTGTTAGTTATATAGCCAATCGTGAAGAAATTTTAGTAAATTAAATATAAATAAAAAATATTGGCTCAATAAATACTTTCTATCATTATCTAAGCTATAAAAAATAAATTTCTTGTTACCATTGGCGTGCCATATTAGGACACACCGTCTAACATAATGGCTTAAGAAGCTTCAGGGGCAATATATTAAAACGATAATGAGATAACTCAAAAACTCTTTTATAAAGAATACAAAAGCAGTCAAAGTTTTTACCAAATAAAATAATGTTTCAAGATTAGAGGTAAATAAAAATCATATGGTTAAAACTAAGAAGTTAAGATAAATATAACAGCGGTCGAGAGATACGGTCTTTGTCATATCTAAGAAAGAATTACTTATAAGTTATAAAGCCAAAAATAAGAAAGATAAGTTTTGATGAACTGGTAAATTCAAATGGCATCAATAACAAAAACTTAAATAGTAATGTGTAGGAGGCAGTCGTGTAGCAAATGGATGAAATATACTCTTAGAAACTCTATATAAACTTTTGGTATTTCTAATAAGAAAAGACTAATCTCATATTAAAACATAGTGACAAAAAAATACCAATTCGGTTTTAAGAAAGGTATATTCACAGTTAACCCTAGAGTACTAACGTACGTAAATTTTACATACCTACCTATTTTAATCTGACAGCTACTGAAAGAAAAATAAACGTGGCAATGCTTAGCTGAATGGGCTATGCTATCCTCACTTCATGGTCAATAAAACAAATTAATAGTCGCTTTGATTTTAGTTTGGGTTAGGCTTGTGATAACACTTTGTATGTAAAAGATACGTGTGGTTAGTATCCGCCTAAAAAGTTTTGTACGTAATTGTGACGTGTTGTTATTATTAATGTATAAATAAGATGTCTGCAATATCAAATGTTAATCTAAAGCGTCCTATTACTGAGGAAGAATTGGAGGAAATTATAAATAAATGTTACTTCAGTGATTTAAGTGATACAGAAGATGATCTAGAGGAGTTAGAAAATCCATTTGACAGCGACGATAGTATTGAAGATAGAGACTATGTAGGATCGTAGTCTCAGGACGAAGAAAATGTCTTCACAAAACTAGCTAACACCTGGGTAGATACACCAGCAGAAACTCACAAAGAAATAAGAAATACATGCTCTCATAAAAGAATTAAAATTACGCAGCAGCTGTCATCAGAATCAACATATACTGTGATCACCGTATTGAAAAAAAAAATCGTCTGTTATAATATGGGATAAACAATCTTTAGTAGGTAAAAACGGTTATAAGTGAAGTAATTTACCAATAAATGATGGAGGTCGTACAGTCGCATTCAGAAATATCGTTTATATCCGTCCAGGTCCAACCAACTTAGCTAAAGATGCTATAGAACCTATAGATGTTTTTAATTTATTTTTTACAGATCAGATTCTGGACGAAGTTTTGCTACGTACAAAGGAAAAATTGCAGAGTTACACGAGAAGTACCAAACAAAAAAAGGTACTGTTTTAGAAACGACATTACTTGAACTGAAAGCACTGTTAGGTTTGTTATTTTTATCTGCGGTTTTAAAAATAATTACCTCTCAGCTGACGTTTTGTTTGATAGCACTTATTGTGGCCATAGACATAAAGCAACGATGAGTAAAGAAAGATTTAACTTTGTGATCAATTCTTTACGATTTGATAAATTCTTGATAAGAGAAGAATGTAAAAAAGAAAGTAGTTTTGCTCCAATATCTAAAATTTGGAAAAGTATTGAAAACTGTGTCAAAAATTCTAAAGCTAGTTCATATGTGACAATCGACGAAAAACTCCTAGGATTTCGTGGCAGGTGTCCATTTGTGCTCGGTGCTCGATAACAAAACTGGAAAGTGCGGTTCAAGTATGTTTGTGTACGATGAAAACATGACTTTATTATCCTATAAACCTGAGAAAAATAAGACAGTTCTTCTACTTTCAACTATGCATTTTTCTGGAAACATTAATCATGAAACAACAAAACCCGAAATAATCCATACATATAATTCAACTAAAGGGGCTGTAGATACGTTTGACCAAATGTCTCAGAACATTTGCTGTAATAAAAAGACTAGACGGTGGCCGTTATGTATATTTAACAATATGATGAATATTGCAGGTGTAAACGCTTTTGTAATCTACCATCACAATGCAACTAAAAACAAACAGGATTATCAAGATTAAATTTTATGCTGAAATTTCATGAACAATTAACGAAGCTGTGGCAACAAATAGGACTCTTTTTACCATTTTAGCAGTACCAACTTTATCAAGAAGTCTCATAGAGAGCCTTTCCATGCTTTTAAATTTACCGTATGTTGCTGAAGACCGCCGAGGTCTCCAAGGGAAAGGAAAACAGACTTACTGTAGTTTATGCTCTACAGCAAAGAAACGATTGACTACCAACAAATACTACCAAATGTTACAAGTGTGGGAGTGCCTTGTGTGAAGAGCATCAAATAAAAATGTGTATGGAATGTGTATATCAATAGAAGATTATTGTTTCTATATTTGTAATGTTTATTATATGCACAGGTTTATCATGTACATATTATTACAATATTCTGTTCTATGTCAAAAGTATCTATTTTATGTTGTTTATGTTTGGATTATTAATATTTCCATGTTTTTTATTTGTATCCTTCCTAAATAAACTTGTCTTGAAATTAAACCATTTTGTTTTAATTAGATATGAAATAAAAAGAAAATATATATAATAATATAATAACGGATTTATTACGGCTGTCGCCGCTTCTCCGCCCCCAATTTCGATTTTTTTCTGTCATATGTAGTTGCCTCTTCTAAGTCTCTTGCCGCCATTGCTTCATCAACATCGTTGCGCCAACTTCTTCGTGGTCTTCCTCTCTTTCTTCTTTCAGGAGGGATCCATTCCAGTACTCTTCTAGGCCATCTGTACTCTGACATTCTTTTAACATGTCCGAACCAGATTAATTGTTTTCTTTCTATGTCATGATTGATATTTCGCTCCATTTTGATTTCGTTTCTTATTTGTTCGTTTCTAACTCTCTCCAGCTTCGATCTACCACAGCTTCATCTCAGATAATCCATTTCTGTCGTCATAGGTTTGTTTCTATTAGCTTTGGTGACGACCCATACTTCAGAACCGTAAAGTGTAATACTTTAGACTATACTACCGTAAATGTGTTTTTTGGCTTCTCGTCGAATTGTTTTTTGCCAGAGAAGAGAGTTTAAGGCACGGGTCGCGGCTCTTAAACCAAAATGGTTTAATTTTAAGAGAAGTTTATTAAGGAACGATACAAATAAAAAACATTGAAATATTAATAATCCAAACATAAATAAAAAGAAAATACTAGACCTAAATTAGTGAGTACGTAAAATTTACGGATGGTAAAGAAACTTTAGTATTCTAGGGTTAATCAGACTTTCGCAGTTAAACAAATAATTCAAAATAATTGCGAAGAGTGCAAGTCTGGCGCTGCATGTGCTTTTTGAGAATTTTAGACAGGCGAGTAGTGGATAAATACTCCCATTCATTCTCGGTTTAAGACTGCTTTAGCGATGTGACCTTACCCATGCAAGTCATGGCTATCTGCCAACTTTCTAAGGAGAAGAAGAAATATATCATCTCGCAAGCTTTTTACCAAATACCGATATATCCTTCCAAATATCCAATCCTCGTAAAACTAACGCAAAAGAAAAATTGTTGAGAAGAAAATGTAAAATAACCCCAATTAAATTTTATAAAAAAGATTAACATAGAGCAAAACAACGAAGAAGGCAGGAATAACCATGGCAAACTATAAACAAACTATTTACGCAAGTACACAAACAATCTAGCTCTTTCTGCTCATGTCGGAGTATTTGGGTGCGATACCTTAAAAAATCATAATATAGAAGCTGTTTGTATTATCTTTAAAATTAAAATGAATTGGGCGCCATTCCTTAATAGTTTATACTTGTAAGAAAACGAGCTCAGACACAGATATAAAATGAAAAATTTAAAACAAAGTTAACCTTTACTATTTTGTAATTTTGTAAGGAACATAAAGTTCTTAAAAGATTCTACGTTAAAAAGTTAAGTCATCCCAAAAAAGAAATAAACAAACTGTGTTTACGGTATTAAATTACACACGAAAAGTGCTTATACGAAACTAAAATTTAAAGCCTATCGTAAGAAAACAAACATTTTATATCTTGGGATTAGATTATGAATGAGAAATATAAAATATATACTACTACTACTACTACTACTATCGGTTCACAGCGTTCTCCGACGCCTTCCGACTCCTAACCGCCATTCTTCTCTATTTAACCATAGGCCTGGTGGGATTTCTCTTTCCTCTAGTTCTTTTTCAATTCCCTCTCTCCAGCTTTTTCTCGGCCTTCCTCTTTTTCTTTTTCCTTGTGGTGTCCACGTCAAAATCGGTTTCGGAATCCTGTCATCTGGCATTCTCTGTACATGGCCGTACCATATTAACTGTTTTATTTTTATGTCATCAACTATTGTATGCTTGACTCCCATCATTTCTCGTATTCTCTCATTTGGTATCCGATCTCTTCATGATTTGCTTGCTGCTCTTCTCCAGAAGTCCATTTCTGTTGCTAGTAACAGTTTCTCTGTTCTTTGTTTCATTAGCCAAACTTCACTGCCTATGTGATTACACTTTTAAGTATGGTGTTGTATATGACTTGTTTGTTCGCTTTAGATATTGTTTGGTCCCACAGAATGCCGTTCATCATGGATATGGCTTTTCTACCCTGTATGTTTCTGTCTTTTATAGCAGCATCGAGTGTTCAATCTTGACTAATCTTCATACCCAGGTACTTGTATTTATCACAGTGTCTAATTTTTACCCCATCGTGTAATATAATGGATTGCTTTGTCCCTCCAATACACATGGTTTCAGTTTTCTTAATATTGACTTCGAGACCCCATTTGTTATATTCTTCTACTAGTTTCCGAGTCATGTAACTCAAGTCGTCATGATCCTGAGCATTCAGTATTTGCTCTTATAGGTGTACAGTGTAGTCTCGTCGTTGAGGGGATTCCCATGCCATTACATTTTCTTTTCCACAGCTTGAGTGCTTGTTCCAGATATATAAATATATACTTTATCCCAAAATTTAGAAATTTGTTAACATAAAAAAATACGTTTGTATATTAGGTAGAATGTAGATATTTATTGTATTTAAAAGATTAATAATAAATAACTTTACTGTTATTTAGTTCATAGCCAATCTTTACTGTCCAATAAAAAAAATATAAAATGGGTACAACCTGAGTTATCCCAATGCTTGTGTGGCGGGTAGAAATTATATAATTTTTTTTTTTCATCTAGGTACTTAGCCTGACAGAAACGTTAAATCTATCGCAGCAGAAACATAATATCCACCATAAAAATATATAGGATTGGACAGCTAAGCAAACGGGATATTCTTGAAATTGTTTGTTTTATATAAACTAGAAATATAGGTAACCTCGGGCCAATAAACATGGCTTTAGCAACTATTGTTGCTCCCGGTAAAAGACTAAAATAAATATTTATTTAAAAATGTATAAGAGAAAAAGAAATTTTTGGCTTACCTCGCCAAGAGACCACTTAAACAAAATGTTGGTCCTGTTGGTTGGACGGATAGATGGCGTGAGCAACATTTTTTTGAATATTTACGAGTACTAGTAAGTAAAATATTAAAGTTTTATAAAACTTTTGAAACGGTTCCAGTAGGAGGAAAACTTAATAATTTGATGCAAATAATTAAACATATAAGAATTAATATAATTTGTATAAGTGAGTTGAGACAGCCTTAATCAGAAACTTGTAATCAGGATGAAGAAACACTACTCTGGGAGTGTAAAAGAAGACATATACCATAGGAATGGAGTTGGTATGTTTAATGGTGTGGAGGTATGGAGTCGACAACACGAGACATAAGCGGGAACACAAGATGTATCAATACTCATTCTCTTATGAAACGCACCTGGCGTATCATAAGGGCCTTTAAATTTTACTCTTTTTTACCTGGTCTTGAGTGAAATGTCTTTAATCTTTCCTATCAGCCTCTTGTGGCTTACTCTCCGACCCCGAATGGGTATAAGTTTTCTGAGGGCAGACGGGTCACTATATTTCCTTTGACTACATATTCTAGAAGGGCAAGAGGAAACTCCCTAGAGCCTAACTTTCTCAAGAAACATCATAAAAATGGCTGATAAATACAACAACCCCGAGTACGGGTACTCCTTAAACTGAGCAAGGGTGCTAAGAATCTCCCGATCAGCTAGAAGCATAAATACATTTTCTGATGAAAGATTAAAACTATAATTGCCATTTGGATCGCCAACCTTCGAAAGGAGACGGCGCAATGAGAAGAAGAAGGTGAAAGAAAAATGGATACATGGATTGTTAGAAGCATGTACGAATTAGGAAAAATTCACAACACCATGAAAGAAATAAAGAACCTAAATAATTGGAATAAGTGAAATGAGATGATCAGGGTTTGATGAAGTAACTATAGACGATAACATTTTGTACTATTCAGGAAAAGACAGTTTAAAACTTAAAAATGGTGTAGTAATAATTGTAACGAAGAAAACAGATGAAGCTGTAAAAAACGTCGTTCTATTCTCAGACATTGTACTACTGTTACAAATACAAACAAAAACAAGAAATGTGAATATATTACAAGCATATGCACCCACCCAAGACTGAAAAAAAAGGTATTAAAAAATTCTATCATGATTTGAAAAAAATATTATTATCTACACGAGCTCAATAATTGACATGGGAGATTTTAATGCAAATAGTGGCGAAGGAGAATAGAAAAAGATCATAGGAAAATATGGTCTTGGAATACGAAATGAAAGAGGAGATATGTTGTCATCTTTTTAATATAGAAAAGCAACTACACTCGAGTGAAAAATAATCGACTCAAAATTATTTTGCGAAAGTACGTTTTCTATTTTAATCTAAAAAGTATAAATTTAAAAATATTTAGTGTACAATCATTCACTCATCATAAAGTTTTAGAAAAGTTTTGTTTTTTGGTGAATCGGATGACGTATTAGAAATACGTAATGCAACGTGTAGAGAGGAAGTCATAATTTGACTCATTCAAATTGTTGAGAGAAGGCCTGAGCCAAAGGGCCGTGGCCAATCGATTAAATTTAAACCAATTTACTGTGTTCTGAGTTTATCCTCGGTACCAAGATAAGGAGGAGGCCGTAAACGAATAACAATGGAGAGAGATGATCTATTTCTTGTACCGAAACCACTGAGAAATAGACATTTGACTGGTGATAATTTCAAAAAAGAGCTTAGAGAGATCCGAGGTGTGATAACCACCATTTGGACAGTCAGAAGGAGACTGAAGGCAGCCAAGCTGATACCAAAAAGGACAGCTACGTGTCCCAAACTAACTGCAGCCCAGTAGAAAAGGCGATTAGAATTTACACGCGAACATCTGGATTGTATGACTATCAATGAAGACAGGTATTATTCTCCGGCGAAAGTAGGATCTGCCTACATGACAACGACAAGAGGCGTCAAGTCTATAAAAGGCTAGGAGAGCGATTTGCTGAATGTTGTATACGAGAAATTGTCATATGGAGGCGGTTCTTGTATGTTTTGGGCAGGCATTGCCATGGATGAGATAACCGAGTCTGTTTTTGTGCCTTATAGAGGACGTAGAGGAGGTTTAACGGCGAATCGTTACATCAAAAACATTTTGGAGGAACATGCGGTTCCATATGAGAAATTTAGTGGTGATGCCTTTATTTTAATGCACGATGCCATTTCTAGTCACCACCACCCATCTGACTGAGATCGGTATACCTACAATAAATTGGTCTGCGTTGAGCCCGGACAGAAATCCAATAGAGCCTATTTGGGATGAGCTTAAACGAAGGATCCGGGACAGAAATCATGCACCATGGAGCATAGTGGATTTAAGAGCTGCGCTTAATGATAAACTGAAAGCAACGCCTTAAGAATTTATTAGAAAAGTCATCCGATCCTTGCGAAATTGTTTGGAAAGTGTAATTAGAAGTAGGGGTGGTTATATCAAATACTAAAAAATATTGAAATTATTTTTGTTATTGATGATTTCTCTGTGTATAATGCTTTTCTTGCGTTAGTTCCCATGATAATTATTTGGAGTTCCTATTATGTATAGTTTTAATAATGTGTCTTCCAAATAATGCAATAGCAGTTTTTGTAAATTCAAGTTATTTGTTTGCACATTACAAATTTTCATTTGTCATACTTCTTATATTGTAACAGAAGGTATAATCTCAAATATCACTTTTGAGTCGAGTGTTTTGCTCTCAAGGGTAGTAATAACAAACACCATTTTTTGAAAACTTTATATCTGGATATTACCAGCAGATACACCTACACGTGTGGTTCGTAACCAAATAGACTTCATATGTATAAATAAATGATATAAAAATTCAGTATTGGCAGTGAAAACATACCCAAGTGCAGATGTACCAACAGATCACAAGATTCGGGTAGGAAAAATATGACTGTGAGTAAAAAGAGTTTCAAGTACTGATAAGCAAACAGTTACTATTGATATAGAAAAAAAATCAAATGATACCGTAAAACAAGAAATAGCTAGTGTATTAGAACAAAAAGTAAAGAAGATTAAGCAAAGACGAAAGTACTGAGGAAAACTGGACGAAAATTAAACATTTAATAAAGACCATTCAAGAAAGAAAATTAAGTGTAGTAAAAACAAGAAGAACACAAGAGTAGATAATAGAAGAAATACTAAGACTCATAGATCAAATGAGAGAAATCAGAAATGAAGACAAACACGAATATGCAAAACCTCCGTATTATCAAAAGTTTGTACTAACATCAGTTTATAAACATACAAATTGGTCAGAATTTCAGAACAAAAACAGGGGAAATACGACGTGAAGTAAAGCAAAGATATATTTCATCGCCTCTACTATTTATTTATCGTATGGCATACAATAAGAACATATAATTAAAAATCAATATAAAACGTTACATGAAGTATTACAAACGAACATCTAATGTATTATTAATATAATTTAAAATATTTTCGGTCGCATTCAGGAACTCATCGAAAACTCTATTGAATGGCCTTCGGGGGCATTCAATGTGTCGGACGGTCTGTCGTTGCGCACAACAATCACACTCAGGTGTAAGGGCTTTTCCCCATGTATATAAGCGGTCAGCACATCTACCGGCTACCGCTGCTTGTTCTTATTCTATTTAGCGTTGTCCATATATTGCGGGTCAGTTCAAAGTCTGGCGGTTTCTGATCGCTACAGGCTATTTGGTGTGTTTGCTCTTGCTGTGGTGAGTCGCTCTCCCATTGTCTTCGCCAAGCGTTGGTGAGGTTAAAATGTATCGCCTCTACTTTTTAATTTGTACTACGAATTTATTTTTAAAAAAGCCTTAGATGCAGATGCAGGCATTAAAAGCAACAGGACCAATGTCGATAATCTTAGATATGCAGATGATACGCTACTAATTAACCTGATTGCTTCTAACTAAAAAAAATTGCAACGACTTATAAACATAGTGACCGAAACCTGTGTTAAATATGGGCTTAAACTTATTACTTTTAGAACAAAACCAATGGTTGTTAACAAAACATATTACAACCTCTGAACCTCAGACAGCATGGAATAACCCTTTTGGGTGTGACGGGACTTATGCATCTTAGTCATAAAATCATCAAGTCTGTTGGACTAAATCTGAACCGTTTTACATGAATTTTTATCGTAACCGACTTTTTAAGATCTTAGTAACAATTTTAAAGAATAGTTTGTGTAAGCGGCAACATTGCGAACTGTTTTCGCGCTGTATTTTCATGTGATGTTCATCTGTGGAATATTTTATGTAGTTTTGTTGATGATTACCACAGGATCAGTTGTGCGCTGTTACTTTTAATGCCAATTTGTTTTTGTGAGTGGAGGTACCTACAAAAAAAGATAAATATATTCAACAAAAATTAGTATTTTATTTAATGGTTAAAATATGTCCCAACAGACATTTATGGTAGGTTATATGTATCATAACAGTCTTGTTTTGTTCGAATCGAAGAATCGAATTGTATCTTTGATGTTGCATCAAATCCACGTCTCCCTACTCCACAGTGGCCCACAAGTGTGTCTGTCTTATTTCAGAATGAAATTTTGGCCTTTGTTGGGTTTAACTAAAATAAAAAAGTAATTCACAACTGTAATAGATTTAAAGCAAAACAGTTACCCAGTTTATGTCTGATCTTCACGATAACCGTGTTTCAGGCACAAGACCCTTTCAATTTGTCTCAGTGGACTATCCTGGACATTTTACGTTGAAATCATCTCACCTCCGTAGATCTCCTTCCTATAAAGCGTATGTAGCATTTTTCATTTGCACCACCACTAAGTGTTGCCATCTTGAGCTAGTAACCGGCCTCACAAGTCAGGCCTATATTTTGGCACTAAAAAGATTTATAGCACAAAGGTCAGTTCCATCATCTATCTGGTCTGACAATGCGACTAATTTTTATGGGGCAAAAAACGAGCTCCATGAACTCTATAAATTTTTTATGAATGAAGACCACACAACATCCATTAAAGGCAGTGCTCACTTACGAATCCTTCAATACAATACTCTGCCATATTAAGGCAATTCTTAACTCTAGACCACTATTTAAGATCTCAGAATGCCCAGAAGATCTTTCCTTTCTTTGCCCTGCCCATTTTTTGGTGGGCCAATCTCTATTAGCCCCACCGGAGCCTAGTAATATTTTAAAAATCCCAGAAAACAGACTGCCCCTTTACCAGAAATTGTCTCAAATGCAATTATTGTTTTGGAAGAAATGGAGTGTCTCATACCTCCAAACCATAAAATCTCGATCCAAGTGGTGTACTGTTACTTAAAGTCTGGTACAAGTATATGATATAATACTCATAATAGATGTTCACCTATCCCGCTAAAGTGGGAGCTGGCAAGAGTCTTAGAGCTAATAACAAGCAAGGATGGCCTGATTCGGACTCTACGACTTCGGACAAAAAACACAACTTGTCTTAGATCCATCAGGCAAGTAAGTAAACTTTCTAGCCCCACCTAATATAATTGGTTTTCTTCTCTTTTCTAGTTTCATATGTTTAGCCTTTGTTCCCCTGGCGGGGAGTATGTTCGAATAATTCCATTTAACTTCACTTTTGACAAAAATGCACCCACTCTATAAATGTCATAAATATTAAACCATTGTAAAACAATTTGTCAACAGTTTTTTAGTATTATAGTTTTTTGTGCGCTTAAAACTCTTTCAAAAAAGACTTCCCGAAAAATCAGGCACCCCGCTTACCCTCAGAGCGAATTTAGACGTGGATGAACCAACATCTCTGTTTGGGAGAAATCCCTAAAAATCCGTCAAGGATTTAATCCTCAAAAAAGGTATACAGTGCTCTCCAAATCGGTCAACGATTTGTCCCGCTCTTGGTATAACAGCAATCAATTATAATTACAGATATATTATACATATTGATTATAATATACAGTAGTGCCCGTTTTTGTATACACTAGAAGTGTTAGAAGTTTTTTTCGCATTGTTCTCTGGGTGGCCTTTGATACATGGTTACCACATCTCCGCAGCTCTTGATCCAGGATCTTCATGATAACGACTTGGATAGACAATAGTGCACATACACTTTCGAAAGACTTACTAACTAGTAAGTAGTATTAAGTAGTAGGAATTTTGTTTAGTTCTTTATGTATTTGTACTGATTTTATTTATGCTATTTATTTTTCTTTCTTTTTCTCTTTAATAAATCCTTTTGTACCCTTGGATAGCTTTTTGAACCATTAGTGTTTAAGACATTCTTATATTACAGGTAAGAGCTCTCATATTTTGTAACCAGCAATCTATGTTATACTCTCTATCTCATTTTGGGACATTCTTCATGTTTGTCCTATTGTCTAGATACTAATTTTATCTACAATGCTTATGTCGTGCTAACAAACTTTGAACTGTGAGCTTACAATACAATTCAATCTAGACCGTTATTAGATCTTAGGAAGTTCAATTACAAAATATATGTATTATTTGGCAATTTATTAAGTGCAGATTTTGCATGTTGAATGGACTCTAATTGTTAAAATATTACTCGATATGTTTTACAACGTTTTAATTATACACAGTGAAACTATAAAAGGTTAAGAAGTTAAGAATAATGTCTTCTTCTTCTTCTTCTTCGCGCGACTAGGATTACTCCTGTTTGTCTGCCTCTTATTCTGTTTCAGTCGTTGTTGACTGTACAATATCTTTCCACCTTTTTGGCGGCCTTCCAACGGGTCTTCTGCTATACGGCTTGTTGTTTTTACAGATGTTCGCTAATCTATCTGGTCCCATTCGGTTTGCATGTTCGTTCCAGTTTTTTTTTTGTTTTTATCCACCTGTTAATATTTTGAATTTTGCATTGTTCGCGTATACTTCTGTTGGTTTGTCTGTCTCTTAATGTTGATTTGTTGTTTCGTCTTTCTTGTATCGGTCCTTGTCTCCGCTGCATATGTTAGGATTGGTCTTACTGTTGTCTTGTTTACTTTCATTTTGCTTTCCATGGTCAGATATTTGTTTCTCCATATGGTTTCTCGAAGGCAACCACTTACTCTTGCCGCTTTTGATACTTTCCTTGTCTCTGTTCTTATATCCCTGTCACTAGTGATCTCTACTCATAGGTAATTGAATTTCATTACTTGTTCTACAACTTTGCCGTCTACTTCTAGTTTGCATCTACGCGGCTCTTTACTGATCACTATACATTTAGTTTTTTCTACTGATATTCTCTACGATAAAGTTTGTTTGCTGTGATATTGAAGGTATGGAGCTGCCTTTGTAGGTTATTTTCGTTATCAGCAATTAGTACTGCATCATCGGCATAGCATAGTATCGTGATTTTATTGTGCTGCGGTTCTTCCGAAAGCCTTGTTGTTCATCTGCCATGTTCGCTTCTTCCTCGATTTTATCTTTTATGACTGCCGTTAACAATTTTAATATACTATTCATCAGACTAATGCCTCTACAATTTTCAGGATTTCTCGAGTCTCCCTTTTTAAGTATCGGTAGCAGGAGACTTTCCTTCCATTCCGCTGGTACTACTCCGGTATGTATTATATCGACGAATAATTTTAGGAGCCATATGCGTAGTGTTGTTCCACCATATTTTAACAGTTCATTGTTTATCTTATCAGGACCAGTCATTTTCTGTTTTCTAATTTTTTTATTCGTTCTTGTAGCTCTTCTTCTGATATTAATACTCTATCGTGAGTTTCGTTAATGATTATTTCTCTGTTCTCTTCTTCTCCTTCTCCATATAATTTCGTGAAATGCTCATGCGTACAAATTCATTCATTTCTCTTTTTTGTCTCCTTATCATCTTCCACACCTTTTTCTGGGATCCATAGAGGTCGTATTCCATATCTTTGGTAAATTTCTCCCAGTGTTCTTTTTTGATGTTATCTATTTCTTGGTCTACTCTATTCCTGATTCTCACGTAGTCTTCTCGTGCCTCCGGTGTCTTCACTCCTTTGTATGTTAGGAAAGCTTGTTTCTTTTCATTTGCTAGTGCTTTTACCCTTTCGTCGTACCATGGTGTTTTGTATTTCCGTTTATTTCTGTTAACTTTTCTTTTACCTAAGAATAATGTGAGATTACAAATTAAGGAATTATTTTGTGATTGAACAGAAAAGAAATAAGAATACGCATTGAAAAGGTCGGAGCCATCTTCTATAAACTAAAGAAAATTCTCATTAATAGAGAGAATAACATTGAACCTAATATCAGCTTAATTTGCTACTACATCTTCTCCACACCGCTGTATGGCATAGAGAGCTGGACTCTTAGAAAGAAACACTAATGAAAATATTGAAGGCCTTTAAAATGCGGATTTGCCAACATATATTGCGAATAAGTTGATTTGATCGAATAAGAACTGAAAGAGTTTTACACCGAATAAAAAAGAACACAGAAATATCTTCTTTCTCAACCATTTTCCCATCCACTCCTGAATGTAGGTCTCTGCCAATTGCTTCCATCTTTCTCTATCTTGAGCCAATCTAATCCACTGTTTGCCTGCCACTGTTCTTATGTCACCTACCCATCTTTTTTGATCTCTAATCTTCGTTCTACGTCTTATCTCGGTGTTTCTAATCTTGTCTCTTAGTGATATTCCAAGCATGATTCGTTCCATTGCTCTTTGCGTTGTTTCTAATTTTTTAGCAGATTTTTTGGTAAGGGC
This sequence comes from Diabrotica undecimpunctata, assembly GCF_040954645.1. Lineage (NCBI taxonomy): Eukaryota > Metazoa > Arthropoda > Insecta > Coleoptera > Chrysomelidae > Diabrotica > Diabrotica undecimpunctata. The sequence goes on along the minus strand of NC_092808.1, from coordinate 40,874,504 downwards.
TACTGTCTCCAAGCCGTAAGTACAAACTGGTAGTATGCATGTGTTATACACCTTTTTCTTTACAGGAATGGAGGTGTTTTTCAAGATATATGCTAATTTGCCGGAAGCGCCCCATGCCAGTTGTGTTCTTCTTTTAATTTCAGCATCTTGATTTGGTTTTCCTAGTTTGATAACATGACCTAGATATACATAATGTTCAACATTTTCTATGGTATGATTTTGTATTGTTATATTTGTCTGGTCTCGGCTCAGTATTTTTGTTTTGCTGTAGTTCATTTTTAAGTCTATCGCTCCTGAAACTGCATTTAATTGTTGTTACATATCATTTAGTTCTTGGATATTATCGGCTATTAAAACTATGTCATCTGCGAATCGCAAGTGGTTTAAGTATGATCCGTCGACGTTGATACCCTTATTGTTCCATTCTAGTTTCTTAAAAATGTCTTCTAGAGCAAGGGTATTTAGTTTTGGAGAGATGGTGTCTCCTTGTCTTACTCCCCGTTGTAGTCTTATGGGATTAGTTTTTGTGCTTTTGTCCAGCTTTATCTGCATGGTGAAACAGAAATATCAAAAACAATAAAAATTCGAAAGTTACAATATTTTGGTCATGTCATGAGACATCCAGAGAGGTGCTACACCTCATATTCCAGGGCAAGATAGCCGGAAGAAGCACGACATGTCGAAGAAGTACATCCTGATTCCGAAATCTTCGAGAGTGGTATCAAGAGACATTTGCTAATCTGTTTCGAAATGCCGCAAATAAAGTTATTGATGTCAATATGATCGCCAACGTTAGATAATCGGATAGGGTACTGAAAAAAGGATAACTGCTCGATAAAATGCTCGTTACTATTTTTGTGTTTATTTTTATTAGCAAAAATATGTAAAATAAAAAGATATAAGAGATAATTGAAACGTCTATTCAAATTTATTTTTATTTTATGATATAAATATATACTTGCCACTGTTTGTTTCATACTACGCTTATGTATTTCTACCTTGTAGATCAAGCTGTTTTGTTTCATCTGCATAATTATCTCAAAAACTACATTAGTATACAAAAATTGGCTAATGTTTTAATTTAAAAAATCTCATTAATTACAAAGTTTAATAAATAATCACTCTAAACACCGTACCGTCACTCTAGACGAAAATAAATTTCTTAATTTGTAGGAAACCATTCCAATCCCAGATATCTTACTTGATTGGTGTTGTTTTTAATTATTTTCTTAATTGCGTTAATAAATTCTCTGCTTTCAAGCATTACCAGTATTCTGGTGAGATTATATTTAAACGTCTAATTGTATGGTAGCTAGTTAGTGTTGTCTATAAATTTATTAAGAAAGTACGTTTTTAATTAATTGTTGTCTAAAAGAAAATTAATAGCTTCAGCTTATTGAGGCACAGAGTTTGAGTTATTGCATACTAAGAGTTGTTAATCCTAAACGCAGGGAAATTGTGACTTATGGACTATGGAATTATTCTATGTAATATTTATTTAAATTTTAAATTGTTACGTTATGAATGTCCTACGGTTAATTTTCGCAAGAGACTCCTGGTTCGAAAAAGTACAAAATTAAATTTCTATTAAAAAAAATTACTTTTGTATTAAAATACACAAATGTGACTTTAAAGTTTTATTTAATTCAGTTTGCTTTGGTAGTACAATTCGACTGACTAACCCTAATTATATCTACGCAATTGTATATATTCTTATAATATGATATTCGATACTCCCTACATTCTCAGATGAAGAAGTCGTAAATTTAATTGGCTAACACCAGCCCTCAGCCGGAGAGACGATACACTGATTGGGAAATTTTTTAAATAAACATTTAAAGTAACACAAACAAGTATTTACTCGACAAAACTATTTGGTTCTTTGAAGTTATACTTCTATATGCGCGGTCGACGTTGGAAATTTGCACGGGAGTGAATCGGTGAAATCATTACATATGTAAGATATGAGTAAAAGAGAGACAGAAGATATATTTTCTCTCTCTTTCTCTATCGGGAATAAAAATGTTCCTTTTGTATATAACAATAAAACACTGAAAACTTTGTTTTCAAAACTTCCACAAACACTGAAAACTTTGTTTTCAAAACTTTCACAAATTTTTATTTTAACTTCTTATCACTACAGCTGTTTCGGCTGATTGCCTTTCTCAAGTGAGAAAGGCAATCAGCATTAAGCAGACAACTAATTTTAGTAGCAATTCACAGCTAATGGTATATGTTCGCTACAAAAGTGCATATAATTTTAAAGAAAAATTGCTGTTTTGTTCTTCTCTCGAGTTCAGATCTCGTGGAATTGATGTCTACAATAAAGTAAATGAATACTTTATTGCGCAAAGTTTAAAATGGGAAAACTGTATTTCTGTATCTTTGGATGAAGCTGCAGCTATCCTGGGTCATATTAATCGTTTGTTGGCTTTTGTAAAAGATAACCCAAATATTGAAGTTACTTATTGTATGATCCATCGCCAGGTCCTTATGGTCAAATATTCAGAACCTACACTGGAAGCCGTTATGCAGATGTCATCAAGATTGTAAATTTTATCAAGGGACATGCATTAAACACGCAGCTATTTCGTGAATTATGTCAGGGCGGTGAAGCTGAATATATGGACCTACTTTATTATACAGAAGTAAGGTGGCTCTCTCACGGAAAGGTACTAAATCGAGTATGGACTCTTAAATCTGAAATCGAAATTTTTATGGTTGATCAAAACAAAATTCTCGCAGATAAGTTTAAAAACTCTTCCTGGGGTGCATATCTCACATATTTAGCGAACATTTTTGAGAGTATGAATATAATAAACAAAAAATTGTAAGAAAATATTATTAATATCATTTCAGCTAGGGATATAGTGTCAGCGTTTGGATTAAAGCTGCAATATCGGAGACAGAAAGTAGAACATAACAAGGTAGCTTCTTTTTTTAAGGTTAGCTGTGTTTTTAGAAGATTGCGAAAATATTACTGTTGATACAATCAAGGATATAATTGTAAGACATCTTATCATACTCAGAAAGCGGTTTTCAGATTACTTTCTAGATCTTGATACACGTACTGTCAGTTGGATTGCAGATAATTTTAAATGTGAAATTGCTATGATACCAGAAGAACATTCAGGTTTAGCTGAAGCAATTCTTGAACTTCGATCTAATACTGAAGCACGTATTCGATTTAAGATTAAACCAAATCTGTCGTCTTTTTGGATACAACAAGCTGCTAAGGTTTTCAAAATTTCACATGAAGAGGCGGTTAAAAAATTATTGCCATTTGGAACAACATATCAATATTCAAGAAAGGAGATACAACATCAGCTCAATATTCAAGAAAGGGGATAAACGTAAATGCTCTAATGATAGAGGAATAACAGTTATCAGCTCCGTAGGAAGATTGTACAGTCGAATAATAAAAAAAGAATAGAATCAGAATACGAAGACATAGAAGAACAAAATGGATTTCGTGCAGGAAGATCATGCGTTGATGGTATATTCGTTCTGCAGCAGGTAATCGAAAAACGGAAGGCAAGGAATCTATGTACCCACCTATTGTTTGTAGATTTAGAGAAGGCATACGATACGGTACCTTTGAAAACACTGTTTCAAACATTGACGAAAGTAGGTCTCAGTAAAGAGTATGTGGATGGTATCGCAAATATATACAAAAATGCAGGAAGTGTCGTTAAAGAAGGAAACTTTATATCTGAATCATTTACAATAACAAATGGGCTTAAACAAGGAGGTTGTCTATCTCCGACCTAATTTAAAATATATGTATATTCAATCATCGCTAGAGCAGTAAAGGAAACAAGTATCCGGAATGGGAATAAACATAGGCGGTGGTAAATGTCTAACAACTTTATTTTTCGCAGATAATCAGAAGACATGGACTACATGTTTAGAAAACTAAAGAAAGAATATGAAAAATGGGGCCTCAATATGAATATGTCAAAGACAGAGTTTCTTAAAATCCTAGAAGATACAGAGTTAGAAATTAGAAACCCAAAAACATGTAATGAATATAAATATCTTGGATCTATAATATCTAAAGAAAGCACTACCAAAAGAGACATCCAAAACAGAACGCAGCAGGAAAAAAAGCGGTAAACATTCTAAACTCTATAATATGGTCTAAAGATATTAGACAAGAAACGAAATTGACAATCTATCAAAACATGTGTCTATAGTACATAATGGGAAACAACCGGTCTCAGAGACCCGACGTAAAAATATCTACATTGAAACATTTAATTAAATTTTGAATAAATAATTTTATATTTTTATTTATAAAAGAAATTACTGATGTTACTATTTTGAAAATTTGTTTTTTAACACAGGGATACTTACAAAATATGTATTAAAAAAACTTAGAACTTAAACAGTAAACACACCGATTTTCAATAATTACTGTGTGTTTACTGTGTGTGTTTCTTCGTAATAAATCTTTACTACTTTCCTAAAAATGATAATATTCAATTTTTGTTTATTTATTCTTCAGAACAAAATAATAAATAGATGGATAAAATAAGGATTTGACGTAATACAAAAACCGATTCCGACAGGAATAATAATGTGATTTTATTCTAAAAATGGTTATATTACATCTTTTTACCAAATATATACGAGCAGTTTAACAATAATGTGTTTATATAATATATTTTTATAAACCTCGTTATGATCAAAAATAAGTATTATGCATAATAAAAATTTTCCTTAGGCAAAATCTTCTTTGCTCGAAATCCTTTTCTCTGATTGAAATTTTGTGATAACGATATAATAACAATATGACATAAAAATACGAAGCTTATATTAAGGTTTACATATATAAAATCCAAAACGAGGAATAGAATTCAATATCAAGCGATAAAATAAAATTCCATAGTAAATTATGAAACGAGAAAACGAACGCAAAAAATCCACAATTTTCAGTAAGACACTTATATAGCCTTGTTCAAACTCTTATATTGTTCCAGAAAACCTGTTTCTGTATAAAATAGCCCGGTGAATTTGTAACACCGTTCTTCTTTTTTCGATTTATGTTTTAAGATATATTATAAGCTGATAGATGTGTCTTTCACAGAATATTTTAATGAGACATATGGCTCAGTAATGATATTAACTGGAAAAAGTTAAATTTCTAAATTTTTTGCCATATTTTAATAGAATAAATACTTCTATATTTCAATATAAAAGATTAGTAAACTAAAGATTAATCGATATTAATTAATTTTTTTATTGGGATAAAGGAACGCTTGGCAACAGTGCGTCTATCCTACTCTGTTGTATCTTTTAACGTTAGTGGTCAAGGTCAATGGAAACGATTTGGAAATCGAAACGCCAAAATAAACTGATTTTAAAGTAAAATTATGGCTTATTCCCAATAAAAATGGTAAATTACCAATATTTATATCGATTAATAGCTGAGAGTTCAGCAATATTCTAGAGATCAAGACTGTAAAAATATTCTGGAGCTATCTAGTCCACACTTTTTGGCATTAAAAAAAATAAAGGTTTCCCAAATACTTTTAGAAAAATAGACAGTAATGTTACTTTTAACATAACATGAATACAACGAAATGGAACCTGACACTAAAAAGCCTCAAATTGTAGTGCTGTACAATGAAACCAAAGGAGGAGGATCTAGGCGGTTGTGGTAACCTTCAAAATTAATTAGTTTTTTTTTGGTGGGGCGCTAAAGAGCTGGGGTTCAGGAACGCCCTAGAGGATTTTTTGGTCAGACAAGCCAAGGAAAGGTACTTGAAGTGTTAGCAGCCATACTAGGAACGGCGCTTGATCAGCGTTTTTGGCATGCATTTGTTATGTGTGTAGAAGTTTTGCTGGAAGGAATGAAACTTTTTTTTGGGGAGTTCTCGTTAATGGCAAGGAGTTTTGAGTGTTTGCTTTACTCGATTGTTAGAGCCAGCTATAGTGTACAGTACATATCTCTTACTGGGAGTTTGGATTCTATCCTTATTCGATGTTGAGTTTGCTATTTAGTGGATTAGTGCTGACGGATAGTCTCTGCGTTTCCTAATGCAGAATCTGATGATTTTCCTCTCAGTGGCCATACCGGTGTTAATATGGCGAGTATTCAGTGACACATAGACGCACGCCTTCTTCTTCTTCTTAGAGTGCCGTCTCCCTACGGAGGTTGGCAATCATAATGGCTATTTTTATTTTGGAACTTGCTGCTCTAAACAAATCAATCGATCTGCATTGATACCAATCACGTAGATTCTTCAACCATGAGTTCTGCCTTACTTCAATAGATCTACTTCCTTGAATCTTTCCCTGTATTCTGAGTCTCAAAATTTTATATTTTGGTCCCCTTATCACGTAGCTTAGGTATTCCAGTTTTCTGGTTTGTATAGTGGTGATTAGGCACGCCTTGTATTCGAATATTGGTGTTATGTAGGTCTTGTAGGTGTGCATTAGTGTTTTAGTTGACGTGTTGCCGAGTTTACCAGACAACGCTCACAGAAGTTTTGACATTTTTCTTACCCTATCTAGGGAGTTTTAGTATGTCGGTCTTTCAGTTGAGAGTTCTACTAAAAAGAAGTCCCAAATAGGACACCGAATTTCTAAAATTAAGGTTTCTTCCTATGACGATTATCTGGCTCTAACCATTATGACTGTGGGAAGATTTCAATAAGATAAGTTGAGTTTTGAAGGTGTTAGTTGTAACCCTTTATTTATTGCACCACCCAACAATTCTGTTAAGATGTTTTTGAGCTCTTTCGAATACAGGCGGTTGTCCCTGAGTCCTTTTATATGAGCCTGCATTGAGGAGCGCAGTATCGTCAGCAAATAGCAATAAAGACTCCGATCTAGTTTGAGAATAGAGAATCTCACTGTGGTAGACTATTCACAACACAATATTAAAGCTAGAATTAAGCCCTGAGGGACTCCAGCTTGTGGAGTAAATGGTATGGATACGTGTTGGCAACTCCATACAAGATAAAACAAATTTTAAACAAATTGGCCTGTCGAAGTGTGGCAAAGGCTCTTAAATATCGAAAATAAAAAAAATCTAATCTTTAGAATAATCCTCAGACTTTTACCTCAAGTGCTTTCCTTGTTGCAGGAGGTTGATCCTACTGAAAAAGAATAAAGTAGAAACTGTAGATGTCCCTTGTCGGTAAATCTACCAATATCTCGCTTTATAATTGTAAAAAGAGTTGTAGACAAATATTTTAATTTTAATTTCGCCAACTAAGAAATCTTCGGATTTCTACTAATTTTGTTATTAGATGGCGTCTACTAATTCTACTAATTTGTAATTATATTTTTATCCAGAAGAAAAATGAAATTCTTAAAATAAAAATTTTTCATTTAAAAATCCTTTATAAAAGGTATATAAATATTCTAAAAACACCCTTTTGGGTTACAATACAGAACGTTTTCGGAATAATACATCCATCATCAGTGCAGGTACTAGGTATTTATAAGTCAAGCCACTAAATATGTGGGAAAAACTCTTTAAATGATGTAAACTATAGTAATTATTTACATGTACTACTACTACTACTACTAAGGATTTCCACAGTTTTTACTGTCTTCCTTCACTCAACCGTTTTCTCCAATTTTCCCTGTCATTCCAGTCTCCATCTCGCAGGGTTCTTTTCTCCATAGCCTCGTTGATTTCATCTCTGAATGACCTTCGGGGTCTTCCTCTCTTTCTTCTTCCAATCGGGCTCCATTCTGTGATTTTGTTTATCCAGCGTCCTCTGTCCGCTCTTCTGACGTGGCCGTACCAGGATAGTCTCTTCTCCTCTATATAGTCGATTATGTCTGATTGCACTCCCATTCTCCGCTTAATCTCTGCGTTTTCAATTCTGTCTCTTTTTGTAAGTCTACAGCTTCTCCTCAGGAACTCCATTTCTACTGCTCTTATTCTACCTCTATTTCTCTTGTTTATTGTTTATTATTATTTACATGTACGTCGATAAATACAAGGCCCCAGACATTGTCCCGGTTTAGCATTCGCTAATAATGAGTTTAAAATACCATTAGTTATTTATGTACCAAGGGTATTAAGCAGATGTATACGTCTGAGTATAACTTTCATATCATATTACTATATTTTAACTATATAAATCTCTAAAAGGTATACACATTTATTAATGCGCATACAAACTTTTATGTCAACTTTTTTGTTATTCTATTCACAATTTAATAAATATTTTTAAAAATTCAGAAAATTTATCACAGTAAAGTAGGTAAGACCGTCGTTAGGGTAATAATGTCAAACCTAAAAAGTGAAAATAGGGAGAAGTTTTGGAATTCCCGACTAAATCGCAAAAAAGTGGAAAAATCAGCACAAAACATGCTACCGAAGACATCAAGAGACACATGCGGCACATAATATATCAAATTACTAAACTGGGTGGCTGAACCCTCTGAAAGCTGAATTTACAGCTGAGAATTGTTTCTAAAATGGTATATGTATCCTGTATTACTGTATAGATGTGAAACCTGGATTATGAAGATTAACATGATGAACAAATTAGAAGCCTTCGAGATGTGGTTAAATCGTAGAATACTCAGAATATCGTGGGTTCAACACATCTCAAACAAAGAAGTCTTGAACAGAGTAGGTCAAGGTGAAAGCGACTTAATAAAAATGATAAAAAAGAGAAAACTCGAATATCTAAGGCATATAATGAGAGGAAGCCGATATAGGATAATGCAGTTAATACTCAACGGAAAGATCGACGGAAAAAGAGGAATTGGTAGGAAGAAATACTCATGGCTCCAAAACCTACGTCAATGGACTGGCTTATCAGCAGATGAATTATTACATGCCGCGCAAGATCGAGAACAACATCGGCAAATCGTCATGGAAACTACCCACGCCTAAAACTTGGGCACGGTACTCAAAGAAAAAGAAGAAAGAGCTTCTTACAATAGACGGATCATGACTTCTACGGAACATAATAATACACATGGAGAGTGATCAGGGGACAAAGAAAAAAAATGAAGAAATAATAAAAACAAAATAGATTCAGAAGAAAACATAGGCAGACTACTTTCAATCCCTATTTGCTAACGAATCAGGTCTGACCAAACAACTACTAAAACTAGTCCAAAAAATAATGGAACCAAACAGAATTCCTTAAGAATAGAGACGAAACATCCTAATAACTCTCTTTAAAATGGAAAGCAAAAAGAGGTCTTCCTCTTTCAAATAATACCTGCTATACCTTTTTTATCTCTTTAGTTGCCGATTCTCCAATTATCACAGTTACCATATCAACCGCTTCAGGTAAGATCAGTTTCTCAGCGATCGTATGTGGTTTTTTACATTTGGCAACACGGTAAGCTACCACGTAAGAGGCGAGCAATACTTTGGTAGGAATTGATGTTCTTGAAACCAAAGCCCTGGTCTCATGTTTTAGCTCTTGCAATTTTCTCACAAAAAGTCTCTTTGCTCACCTTGTAAATGACTGAGTTGATTCCAAGTACCGTTTTAGTTTATTGGGAAGCATACTTTCAGCCGCCAACACTTTGGGACAATCAACGTATTGTGGAGGTTCTACATTTCCTTTAGTAATGCAGGTAAATTCAAAATCCAAATATTGGTCGTCATATTTCCTACGTTTCTTCTTTTTAATTAAATTAACATTACTGCTCTCGCAGGTTCTTCACTTCGTTTTCTAATCTTTTGCATATAAGTATCCATTTTTGATAGCCTGCGTGTGTAATAAAACAAAACAAAAGCTTGATTAAATGACATAACACTCGTGACAGTAGGGAATACGGGAAAACAGAATACGCCCGGCGCTCACTCGACTCCAGTGTTGCCAATGTCCGGATAATTATCCGATTTTCGAATAATTTCGTGGATCATCCGATAATTTTCGGATTAAACAATTTTTTGAATAATTTCGGATAACTCAAGGGTGTATTGATTGATGTTATATTTTTTATTTGATTTATTTATTAATACATATATGTTATACTCATTTAAGATCAAATAAATATATTTTCTGTATTAAAAGTCCGCGCTGACACGCGACGCCCTTGGGACAACGCAGAGACGACCCAGGCCGTCGCGACGTACAGTTTAGGAAGCCCTGCTATAATCTGTATCTGTCAAACGTCTACCAGCCACAAAAAGTTTTATATCGTACGTTTAATTTGTTAGTCGGGTCCTGAATAAACGCGTGTTTCCAGCGTGCACTTGTTTACACCATATGCAGTTTGAGACTGAATTTAGTATAGAATTATAAATGACTATAGTAAATGAACTTTATCACTATATATATAACAAGCGAGTCTTCTACAGCTGGCGCCGCTTCTCGCATCCTAATTTCCAGCGTTTTCTGTCGAAGCAATCTTCAGTTGTTAAATCTGGCGGTCATTGCATCGTCGACATCGTCTCTCCAGGATCGTCTTGGTCTACCTCGTTTTCTTCTATGGCGGAGTCCATTCTTCTATTTTTTTTTGGCATCTATTTTCAGGCATTCTCTGAAGGTGTCCATACCAGTTAAGTCTTTTGGCTTCGATTGTGTCTATTATGTCTAGATCGATTTCCATTTCTCTCCGAATATCTTCGTTTCTCACCCTATCAAGTCTAGTGAGCTGGCAACATCGTCTCCAGTAGTTCATTTCCATGGCCTTAATTTTTGATTTGTTTCTTTGGTTTATTTCCCAGAGTTCGGCGCCGTACAGCCCAATACTTTCTATTATTGTTTTATAGATTCTTCTTTTATTTTCTTTTGTTATTTTTTTATTCCATAATAGTCCGTGTAGCTGTCTGGTGGCTGATCTTGCTTGGCCAATCCTGGAGTGTATTTCTTTGCTACTTCCTGCTTTTGATGTTATTTGGACTCCCAAGTATTTGAAATTGTCTGTTGGTTTTATAGTTCCCATTTCGATTTGTAGGCTTTCTGGTTTTTCTCCTACAACTAAGTACTCAGTTTTTTGTATATTAATTGTGAGGCCCCATTTGGTATACTCATCTTCCAGTTTTCTAAGCATGTAGCCTACATCACTCTCGTCTTCAGCTAGAATGGCTTGGTCGTCAGCGAAGTGTATCGTGTACAATCTATCATCTCCGATTGGGATGCCCATATTGCAGCATTTTCTTCTCCACACTGAGAGTGCCTCATTTAGATATATTTTGAAGAGTGTAGGTGCTATGCAGCAGCCTTGCTTTAGGCCCTTACTAATAGGAATTTCTCTAGTTAATCTATTTCCAGTTTTAATGTTTGCCGTCATATTTTTGTAGAGTTGTTGTACTGCTTGTATATTTTTTTTGCTTATTCCTTGTTTTTCCATTGCTACCCAAAGCATTGAAAGTGGTACACTATCGTATGCCTTTGTCAGATCTATAAAGACTATATGAGTTAAAAGGTTGTGGGCTAATCTTTTCTCGATAACTTGCTTTAGAGAGAATATACTGCCCATACAGGATCTGCCTGCACGAAAGCCATTCTGTTCTTCAACATCTGTCATCTCTTTTTCAATTTTGTTTTTTATTATTTTTCCATACAGTCTTGAGAGTAAATTTATGACACTTAGCCCCCTGTAGTTTGAACAATTCTTTCTATCTCCTTTTTTGTAGATGTTGTTATATGTGCTTTTGTCTACTCCGGTGGTAAGTTGTGTCCATTATAGGATAAGGTGAAGACATACGCCAGTAATTCCCGTAATACTTGTGGGCTATGTTTTAATAATTCATTTGGTATACCTTGTGGTCCGCATGACTTCCGATTTTTTAGAGTTTGTATTGCATTCTCGACTTCCTGTACTGTTATTTCATCGTCTTCACTGAATTCCAGTTCATATGTTGTTGAACTGATGTTCGTGAATTGAGGTCTTGTTTCAGTCAAAAGTTGTGAGTAGTGTTCGATCCAAGATCTTTCTTCTATTAAATCTATTCTACTCGTTTCTTTTCTGTTTGTTCTCAGATTCTTTACCGTTTTCCATGCTACCTTTGATCTTGTTGACCCTATATATTTATTGAGTTCTTCGCATTTACTTTCCCAGGAAATATTTTTTGCTTTAGTTACTAAATTTTTTACTTCTCTGTTTGATATGTTCGTCTATCATCTGGATCATTTGTTTGTAGCCACTTTTGATATGCTTGTTTCTTGTTGTGTACTGCATTGGCGATGTCATTTGTCTACCACAATGGAGTATTCTTTTTGTTCTTTTGAATTGTGCCGAGCGCTTCGTAAGCTGCTTCATTGATTTTATTGATTATCTCTTTATAGGTATTCTGGGCTGAGGAGTAGATCAGGTTTGCACATTTTTGGTTAAGTCGCAGCTTATATAAGAATGATGTCGAGTCGTTTTGCAGTGCATCAATATTGTATTTAGGTAGATTCGATTCCAGGGGTTTTGATTGAGCTACTTGGTTGTCATTTTGATGTAGTAGCCGAGGTCGATACTGTAGGTAACATTTTGATCTTACCATATAGTGGTCAGTTCCGCACTCCGGTCCTCTTAATACTATTATGTCTTTAACTTGTATGTGTGTTTCTTGTTTTGTGATGACATAATCTATAATTGACTTTGTATTTCTCGTTGGTTGAACCCAGGTGTACTTATGTATGTTTTTATGTTGGTAGAATCCGTTTAGGATTTTCAGAGAGTGCTGTTTACAGAATTCGATTAAGTGTTCCCCATTTTCATTTGTTTTAGCGTCACCATATTTTCCTACGACTTTGTCATTTGTTTTTGTTCCTGTCCAAGCGTTAAAATCTCCCAACAACAAAATTTCTTTGCGGGTATTTATATTTTCAATGAGTTCCGATAAGGTTTCGTAGAATATTTGTTTAGCTGCTTTTTTGGTTTCGTAGAACTTTATCACTCAAAGGGTTTAATTCGAGATTTTTCATTGCCTTCGAAGGAACAACTTTTTGGATTTACTGTTTTGAGTGATAATCGGACACACATTATTCGACAGTACATGCGGATATACTTATCTACGAACTACTTAGAGCGTAGAAGACACCTTACCTTTCGAAACAATTCAATTTCTACTTTGCAACTACTTAAAACTAAAATCTTGTAATTCTATTTTTGCATACAACGTATCAATCAGTAGAGGTGTTAATGTTAGGAACTGAAGGATATTGGTCGATGTATAAATTTGGATAACTAGGACTTAGTTACCACAAATTTAAACTTTTTATCTAACAATTAATTTTATCTGATTATTAAATATTTATTAATTTATATAATATTTTAATCGTCAAACCTTTTCTAAGACTTTAAGCCTGGACTAACATGCCGAGGTTTTTACCCTAGAACCGGTGTATGCCAGATGCTTCTGATATATTCCTGCTGGGAAAATATTCTTTTCAATTCATCTGCATGCAGGGCTTCATTTCAAACGAATTACCAATGAAATATTCGTAAAAGGGATATTGATGGAACAAGTATTTTCAGTTGTATATATTTGTGTTTCTGTTGCCATTTATGATATATGATTGTAAACAGCTTAAAATGTGGCTTCCAATACGTCGAGAAACTATTATGTTAGTTGACATACATTGTTTATATAGGGTAGATGTTATTACAAAAATTTTAAAAGTTTTTTCTTTCTTATTAAAATTTTATAACTATGGACTCTTGCAACATATGCTTACGAATAAATGAAATCGATCACGACAGTTTTATAGAAATATTTAAATGTACTTTCTGATTTTCTATCGTCTCAACATCTTCCGGTAGGTGTCAATGAAATAAGTGACCTAGAGTCGTAAATTCCAAGTTCCTTACTCATCCATCGGCTGACCCGAACTTCTAGTGTATTTTAAGTTAGGCTGCCGATCTAATTTCTTTTTTACCTTTCACTCGCCGAGATTTGAATTATAAAAAATTTAAAATATTTACATTCAGGAAAGCCCACTGGACTAAAAGAGGAACAGATTACTACTATATTGTTCTGTACCTATTTTCTTATTGCATCTTAATGCAATTACTATTTTTATTGGGTATACGAGGATATTTAGGATATAGGACCATTATTTTACGAGGATCTGACAACAGCAAGGAACCAAGAAAAATCACACTTCGTAATAATCACAGGAGATTTTAATGCAAAAATTGGAACAAAAGAAGAGGGCGACACACAATATATCGGTCGCTTTGGGCTGGACAACAGGAACGAAAGGGGTGAGATGTTGTACAACTACTTAAACAACGAAAATTTATTTTGTCTCAACACTTTCTTTAAAAAATCTAAACAACGTAAATGGACATGGATCAGCTCAGACAAGAAAACCAAGAACGAAATAGACTATATACTCTCCAATAACAAAAACATATGCACCGACGTGACAGTACTAAACAAATTCTATACCGGAAGTGACCATAGATTGGTTAGAGCGAATATTAAAATACAGACGAGAGTAGAACGAAACAAACTTATTAAACGAGAACGATATCCAACCACCGATGTCCTATTTCAAAAACAAACGGAATACCGAAAAGAGCTAAGCACAAGACTAAAATCAGTAGAGACACTGAGACAAATGGATATAAACGGACTAGCCAATAAAATAAAAGTAACGGTAACAACATCGGTTAAGAAAATATGCTCAAACACGAAAACAGCCAAAACATCTAAACTTCAACCTAATACAATTAAATTACTAAAAGAAAGACGAAACAGAACAGATCGAACTTCGGACAGCTTCAAAAGTTTAAACAAAAACGTGAAGAAAGAAATTAGGAACGATCATAGAAACTATACTAACAATCTAATAAAAAATATAATACAAGATAACTGCAATATGAAAGTACTCAAAGCAAAAAACTCAAACGGCACAAGAAAAATCATAGAAATAAAAAAATGAGAAAAACCTCACCGTCCGAGACAGAAAGGAAATAAGCGAGGCCATTGAAAAATTCTACACTGAATTATACTCGGCAAATACACAACCACAACAACGACGTACTGAACGAACAATAATTAACACCGGCTCAGAAGAAATACCGGACATAACCGACTATGAAATAAGAATGGCCCTAAATCAACTAAAAACGAATAAATGTCCGGGAGAGGATAAAATTACAGTCGAAATGTTGAAAATCTTAAAATCTTATCTGAAAATTTTATTTAATAAAGTAATTGATGAAGGAAAGATTCCTCAAGAATGGTACAACTTCGAAGTCATTTTACTATTCAAGAAAGGAGACAAAGCAAACATCGAGAATTACCGACCAATATCCTTGCTCTCACATCTGTATAAATTACTAACTAAAATCATAACCAAGCGCCTAACACATAAGCTCGATTTCTATCAACCTATCGAGCAGGCTGGATTCAGAAAACATTTTAGTACCATAGACCACTTGCACACCGTAAGAACACTGATGCTACCGAGTATAATGTTCGAATTCATATGGCGTTCGTCGATTTCCATAAAGCATTCGATTCCATCGAATTATGGGCAGTGCTTGAATCTTTAGAAAATGCACGTATAGATTCAAGATACACTAACATAATTAAAAACATATATGAAAATGCCACCATGCAGATAAAGCTGGACGAAAGCACAAAAACTAATCCCATAAGACTACAACGGGCAGTAAGACAAGGAGACACCATCTCTCCCAAACTATTTACCCTTGCTCTAGAAGACATTTTTAAGAAACTAGAATGGAACAATAAGGGTATCAACGTCGACGGATCATACTTAAACCACTTGCGATTCGCAGATGACATAAATTTAATAGCCGATAATATCCAAGAACTAAATGATATGTTACAACAATTAAATGCAGTTTCAGGAGCGGTAGGCTTAAAAACGAACTACAACAAAACAAAAATACTAAGCCGAGACCAGACAAATATAACAATACAAAATCATACCATAGAAAATGTTGAACATTATGTATATCTAGGTCATGTTATCAAACTAGGAAAACCAAATCAAGATGCTGAAATTAAAAGAAGAACACAACTGGCATGGGGCGCTTTCGGCAAATTAGCATATATCTTGAAAAACACCTCCATTCCTGTAAACTTAAAGAAAAAGGTGTATAACACATGCATACTACCAGTTTGTACTTACAGCTTGGAGACAGTAGCCCTTACCAAAAAATCTGCTAAAAAATTAGAAACAACGCAAAGAGCAATGGAACGAATCATGCTTGGAATATCACTAAGAGACAAGATTAGAAACACCGAGATAAGACGTAGAACGAATATTAGGGATATTGTGGAAGAAATTGCAAAAATGAAATGGCGCTGGGCAGGTCACGTAGCCCGATATAATGACAACAGGTGGACACGGAGAATTCTAGAATGGAGACCAAGGACGACAACAAGAAGCACGGGAAGACCTCAAAAAAGATGGGTAGATGACATAAGAACAGTGGCAGGCAAACAGTGGATTAGATTGGCGCAAGATAGAGAAAGATGGAAGCAATTGGGAGAGACCTACATTCAGGAGTGGATGGAAAATGGTTGACAAAGAGAGATTGGGTATACGCCACAATTTAAGTGTAAAATAAGTTTATTTCTTACGTTTTGATTTCCACTTCGGAAATCGTTAATACAAAACATTAATAAATTACACAAATTTGTTTTTTGTTGCTTGGTGAAAAATTCTTCTTATATTTTAATTTGATCTGCCTCATTCATATTGACAATTCAGACATATATGATATATTTTAAAGTAGACGACTTTAAAATGATATTGCCAATATTGTTGATTTGCGTTCCTAGGACGACTTTATTGTAAGATAGATCATTCGATTACATACTTTAACTTGAGAATATAAGTGTACCAAATTCTGATTTTATATATATATAATATATATATATATATATATATATATATATATATATAGCTCTGCCTGTATTGGTGTGGGTTGAATAGCACTATAACAGATGCAGCCGGTCCCAAGCTCGAATAAAAGAGGAGGGATAGACCAGTAACACCTCTAAAAAAACCATGGTTCAACTGGCCCGGTTGATAGCACCATGTAAGTGCTTCTTGTCTAGGATTACAGACGAAGGGTAGATGATACTCTTAAGTTGCAGTGAAAGCAAATTGTCTAGGAGAAGGAAAACTCCAAAATTAAACCCTGGCCCTCCAAGTGGGGGTTGAGGCATCGGGCTAACTCCCCGTTACTCAGAAAAAAAAAAATAAATGTTAAAAAACCCAGCAAAATGCCTCGGAATGAATTGATCAACAAACTACGATGTACGTTACGAAAAAGAAGTATGAATTTCGGAACTTGGGACGTGCAATGTTTTAGACCTAAAATAAATAAAATAATGTATGATATGAGTAAGCTGAAATTGGACATCACAGTTATCATTGAAACAAAACGAAAGGGTCAAGGATCGGAAAACATCGGAGAATATGATCACTTCTACAGCGGAGTACCAAAGGAGAAAAGAGCTCAACAAGGTGTTGCCATATTAATTCGTAAGAAGCTAAGGAAATAACTACTTGGAAGGCCATAAACGAGAGAATAATAAAAATGAACCCTACGATTAGAGGACACAAATGCACAATCTTGGATGTATATGCTATAAATGATGACGCACCAGTAAACATTAAAAACGATTTTATTTTAAATTGAATTTAGAGGTTGCAAAAGTCGGCACATCTCGAGAAATTATTATCTTGCGAGACTTAAACAGCAGAATTGGAAAAAAAACCCATAACGCAGTTATACGTCAAATCGGAGAGGACCACGTAAATGATAATGGTACCAGATTAATATCATTATGCGAACAAAATGACATGAAAATTGCAAATGGATTTTTTCAACACAGAGACATACACAAATACACATGGACGCAAAATACGAGAGGGTTAAAATCAATCATAGACTACACAATCATACGATAAAAGACAAATGTGATTAAACAAGATGTAAGAGTATTGAGAAGAGCTACCTGTGGAAGCGATCATGACTTATTAAAAGCTAAGATCACATTTGGAGTAAATACACCTAAAGAAGGAAAGGACGGAAATGAAAGGAAGAAAGAAATACAGAAGAGGTATAACCTAAGCAGCTTAGAACCAGAAAGCGTGAGAATTATACAGAAATAGATTAAATCAAAAGTTAGAAAATAAACAATTTAATAATAATGAAGAACATTACACTCAAATAAAAAGGTGTCTCCAAGAGGCAGCAATAGAAGCCATTGGATACCAAATCCAGAATCAAAGTAAAATTTCTAATTGGTTTGACGAAGAAATAGAACAAGTAATAAAAAAGAAAAGAGACCAATATCAAAAATTATTAAGTACAAAGAATATAACGGATAAAATAATCTACAAGGAGTCTCAAGCTAAAGTACGCAAAATGATATGTCGGAAGTAAAATAAAGCAAGCAACAAAAGTGTAACATGATAAATTCACATCTAGGAGGACAAGAAAGCACAGAAAGTTGGAGAGTCTTAAAATATTTACGACAAGATGGGAAGGGAGACATAGTGTCAACAGTAACAATGGATGACTGGGAACGATCTTCTGAGAAACTCCTAAGGGAAGATATACCACAATTTAAAGACAGAAACGAAACACAAAATAGGAAAAAGAAATAAAATTAGACCTACTCACAATCAATTTAATTTTACTACCAAAACGACCGGTTTCGCTTTCTAAACTTTGCAAAGCATCTTCACGTCAAACGGTACAAAGTAAATTAAATGCTGAAATTATAAAAAGCCCATATTAGGGTACTGTCTTATTAAGATATAGATAAAAAAAGGTTATAGTAATTCTGCCAATATTATATGACTGTGTTTATTAATATGCATAAAATTAATTTAGCAGACAAAGTGAAAACTCACAAATTGATAAGAGATAATCTATTGAATTGTAATAAATTAGAAATAAACAAAATACTACTTACATGCCCGTACAAGAATTTTTAGATAATGATTCGTGATATATAGTTCAAACTATCCTGTATTGCTGATACTGGGTGATCTTCGGTTAATGTTGTAACTGTCTGACCAAACGAGGAAGTTTCTTGAGGGGAGAGATGTTGACAAATGAAATAGAAGTAAGGTATATGTGATTGTTTGTTAAATGAAAGTGATGTTTTATATTATTTAAATTAATAAAGTTATTTATATTTATTCAAGAGATATATTTTAGAAATGTGTGTTAATTTATTGAAATTTTTTACAGTAAGAGGACAGTTAAATGACAATGAATGAAATTAGTTGTACTATTTTTACTATTTTGTGGGCGTGCAATTTCTTTGACTTGTAATTATCAAATTTTTTTTGATAAAAAGCATTTGATTTCTGTTTTGGCAGAAAATTGTGATGTCAAATGTTAAAATTATAAAACTAAAAATAATTAGGGACAAACGGAACACAATTAAAAGGACAAAACAGACATAAAACTTTAAAAAGTTGGCTTATTGACACTATATCACTTGGTAGGAGAGGAACTGGTAAAATTGAGTTTTTTTGTTGTCTACTAGTAGTTTAAGAGGTAAATTTGACAAGCTAATGTAGGTTAAAGTATGACAGTTCTTCTTCTATTTTTTAGTGTTGTAACTAAATTTAACTAGTTTTTGAAGCAAACAGACTTTAGTAGTTAAACAATTAAATGAAAAATGAAGTTGTAGGCTAATATGCATAATATTGGCATACTTTTAACAATCACTAAATAAATTAAATTTAACATTAAATTTAAATGTGACAATCGAAATAATTGAAATATTTTATATATAAAAAAATTTAACATTTTTTTTTTAAGTTAGAATTACGAAACAAACTTTAGATGAGTATTTGGTAACAAAATATTAATCCAAATATGTAATAAACATACAAATTTTTCAAAAAGTTTGAAAAAAACTTATGGTCGGCGTGGATGAGCTATCTGTAATGGTATGTTTCTGCCTTTCGTTTCTTTGCTGATAGTTTTATTTCTCCATATTGTTTTATTTGGGCAGCCTGCGGCTCTGTTTCCTCTATTCACTTGATCTTCCACTTCAGTTTTGAGCTTTCCGTAGCTAGATAATGTGATGCCTAGATATTTAAACTTCATCGTTTGTTCTATTATCTGACCTTCCAGCTCCACTTTACATCTTAACAAATTTGCTGTTGTAACCATGCATTTTTCTTTTTTCGAGAAATTAACATGTCAAATTTTCTAGCGGTTATATTAAATTGGTGCAGCATACTTTGCAAATCATCTTCATTTTGAGAGAGTAGTATTGCGTCGTCTGCATAGCAAATTATTTTAAGTTGTTTTTCTCCCATTTGTTACCTTTTTTTTTAGTTTTTACTTTTTTTATTATTTCATCCGTAATCATATTAAACAATAGAGGATTTAGGGAATCCCCCTGTCTTATCACATTGCCAGCTTGAATAGGGTCGGTTAGTTTTTCTTCTACTTTTACGTTTATTGTGTTGTTTTGGTAGATATTTTCATTGTTTTGATTATTCCTAGAGTTATCTCTCTTGCACACAGTAAGTGGATAACGTCTTTTAATTTGACCCGGTCAAATGCCTTCTTAAGGTCCACGAAACTAGATATGCCAGTTTGTTGTATTCTAATGATTTCTCTTGCACTGTCCTGATTATAAATATAGCGTCGGTGCGTGATCTTTCCGACCTAAAACCTTGTTGTTCTTCTGCTAGTGTTATACTTTCATTCAATTTATTTGTTATCACTTTAGTTGTTAATTTTGGTGTTGTGTTTAATAAATTAATTCCTCTGTAATTTTCCGAGTTCGATTTGTCTCCTTTTTTGAAGAGAGGTATTAGGATGCTTGATCTCCATTCTTGTGGAATTCTGTTTCGTTTTATTATTTTTTGGATTAGTTTTAATAGTTGTTTGGTCAGATTTGGTTCTCTGTACGTTAGGAGTTCGTTCGGTATTCTGATTTACCTCTTCCGTCTCAATATTTATTTCTTCGTTTGTCGTCATCTCTGGTGTTGGTTGTTCATTATCGTTACCTTTAGCATAATATCGAAAGTAGTCTACCCATGTTTTCTTCTGAATGTGTTTCGTTTTTATAAGTTCGTTTATTTCTTTTCTTGTCCTCTGATCATTCTCCATATTTCTTTTTGTGTCTGTTGTGAGAAGGTCTGCCAGTGTTTTCTTTTTATTTGTCTAACTAAAATCTTCGTTTCATTTTTGATTCGTTTATAGTGGTTGTATGCCTGTTCTGTTTGTTTTGTTTTGTATTGTAAAAAGGCTTTCTTCTTTTCTTCACATTTTGTCTTCACTTCCTCTCTAACCATGGTGTTTTCTTTTTTGATATGTTAGTGTTCGTTACTTTCCTCTCTTCAAGTGATTCTGTTGCTGCGTTACTTATGTTATTTTTGAGTTGTCCCAGCTTTCCTCGATGTTATCGTTTTCTAATATTTATTTTTAGTATTGTATTTAGTTTAGTTTCATATTTAGTCCTTCGACTTTGATTTTTGTTTGTGTTGGCACCGCTCTCTTGGGTGGAAAGTATTTCAGGATGATTCTTATTTTACATAATACTAGACTATGGTCGCTACCTACATCTGCTTAGTTGAGACATCTTACGTCGATTATTTTCAAGGGATGTATATCTTGTAACATAATCTATCATATATCGTTGTCCACGGGTGTTACTAAATGTATATTTGTGTTGGTCTTTGTGGACAAAAAATGTGTTGTTTATTCTTAGTTCGGTTTTCGTACAGAAGTTTATCATCAGTTTTCCATATTCGTTTTTGACATTCTCGTTATGTTTTTGCTTAATTCCGGGTATTACTTGTACCTATTCGAGCGTTGAAATCCCCCAATATTATCATCTTCCCTCTGACCAATTACAACCAGTAGTCGATCAAATCAGAGGGATGTATTTCTGTAGAGTGAAAATGTTCTCGTCTATAATATCCCAGTTTGTGATTTTTTTAAAAAAGTTTTTCGATGCTAGGGTAACGTCTATGTGACTTCGCGATTCACCTCTTTTAAAAGTATTTTTACAGTTATTTAATACTATCAGGTTGAACAATGGAATCCATTCGGTGAATATTTCCCCTTGTTGTCATTTCTTGGGGAGTGATTTTCAATATTGTCAAACTCTTTATGTTCTCCAAATTCAGTCCACAAATTAGTTGCGACTGGTTAATAAAAGTGATTTAGGAAGTAAAGAAACTTATACACTTAAATAATTTTATTGTTACTACAAAAATTCTGTGGTCAGTAGACATCGTCTAATACAATCCACTTTCTACACATAAGAAATAAGATTTTTTGTGGCATAAATTTTTTTAATTTTTTTTACAATAATAATACCCTTCAGATCATGAATGTGTTGCCTGTGTGAGTTCATTTCAAATAGGTTCAAATAAAATAAGACTTACTCACAATCAATTTAATTATACCACCAACGACCGATTTCGCATACTACAATTTGCTATGCATCTTCAGGTCTAATGGTACCTGGTAAATTAAATGATGCTGGTACAAGAATTATTAATTAGTGATTTCGAAAACATAGTTTAAAATATCCTGGATTGCTGGTGATGGGTGATCATCGGTTTTATTGTAACTGTTTGACAATTAGAGGGGGAAGTTCTTGAGGGGAGAGATACTAACAAATGAAATAGGATGTTGGCATTGTGTAATTGTTTGTTAAAAAAGGAAATGATGTTGTATATTATTTAAAAGGTATTTACATATTTATTCAATAGGTATATTTTAGAAATGTGTGTTAATTTATTGAATTATTTATTAAAAGGATAGCTATTTGACAATAAATGAAGGTAGATATATAATTTGTGGGTGTGCAATAACTCCAACTTGTAATTATCAAATTGCGATAAATTGATTTGGTCTCTGTTTTGGCAGAAAATTGTGATGTCAAATATATTAAAATTAAAACAAATAAAGACAATCAAAGACACTTAGGTACAAACAGAACACAATCAAAAAGATAACACAGACATTCATTTAAAAAGGGGGCACTTAGTGGTACTACATCACTTGTTAAGAGATGAACTGGCAAAAAAGTTAGTTTTTTGTTGTCTAACAAAAGTTTTTACAACAACAAAAAACTAACTTTTGTGCCAGTTCCTCTCCTAACAAGTGATGTAGTACCACTTGTAACGAGTCCGTCACTTTAATATTTCTTTATTCACTATTAAATAAAAATTTTAAATCTTAAAATTTAAAAAATTTTAAATATTTTTTCATTTTTAATTGCAAAGTTGGTATTAAACAGCGACTCCAGCGGCTGTTTTAGGCACACATGCTTATCCGACTAACAATTAACAATTAGCGCGCATTCTGGTTTCAACTTTGGGCAAAGGAAGTTCGGTTAACTAAAAAAAGTAGGCGGCAGGAGCTGTGCTAAATTTGTTGGAAGAAAAGTGTTTTTTTTTGGGAAGAAGATGAAAAACTTTTAGTTTGTTTTTAGTCTATACTAATTGATTTATGGCCACTCTTAGCCGGTAAATGGATTTAATTATCAATAAAAAGTATCAAAACCATCAGCCATTTTGATTCCTATATTGTCATGTTTCCTGTGATAGTCGATATAATCTATCTGTAATTTTTCACATCATTTCATTAAGAAATATTCTACGTCTAAATCGAAATTTATAAGATAAAATCAAATGTCAAATTTCTATTTTACTTTCCGGCCTTAAACAAACATATAATTATATATCTATTAAAACAATCTATAAAAATTTTCTGTCTTATACCGTTCCTTTATATTATAAAGTAGATCCATAGATTATTTTCGTTAAAATTATCTATTTAATCAATTCATTTTACTTAAACTATTGTCAAACCATGCGAAGGTCACACTATTTACAAAATCATTAAAGCTTCTTGCTTTCATACAAGTTTACCAGTAACTTTTTTATAGTATCTTTTAAGGTTAATAAACTTTGTGTTTTTCCCTACTTCTTATTAAGAGTTAAGAAGTTAAGTCGAGAATCAAGAATTCTTCATTTTTATTTTTGTTGGGGTTTGTAATAGAAAAGGAATTGAGTTGTTCCCTACTGGGTTTGCACCTTTACCGTCACCGTTAGCTGTTCCATCAGAGTTCCAGATCTCATATAAGACTTCCCTGATAACTTCAGGGAACCAGCCGGAAAGACCGCCCTCATTTAGAGTGTGGAACACTGCCAATTTGTATTAAATTTTGTTTATCAATTTTAATAATTTTTAATATTTTTTTTTTAACTTTAATTCGTACTATTTTACATAATAATAAAGACCAGTCATTTTTTCTAAAATAATTCTAAATAACATTTAACGACTAATTGTCAACTACAGGTTGAGGTTTAAATCCTCCCTTTTAACTCTGTTGTACGGTTTTATGTGTACACATTTAATCAGAGAGTTCTGAATTGATATTTTATTATTATATATTTAAACCTTGGACATCTATCCCGTCAGGAAAATGTCCTTATTACTTTTTTTGTTAGGACATTAAATTGAAACCGAAGTTAAGAGTTACACCTCTAGTAGGCAAGTAAATTAGCTTTTTAGGTAGAATCATTAAAATTTCCCTTTATTTTATTATTTGTAAATCCAGATCAAGGATCAATTGTGTATACCCAGGGAATCGTTTTTAGCATATAAGTAACTAGGTTAACTGTACATAATTGGTGGTGGGTAGATATAAAGGAATATACTGTATATATTTGGATAGATATTAAATTTGTGGTGAAGACTAAATATTTCAATTAATACCTGTTTTCCTCTTTATTTCAGCAAACAGCTTTACAAAATACCTTGGACGGTATAGGTTAATACTTTCCTGGCGCCCAATCACATCTTGGAGCAACTTCCGTAGTTTTTCACTTTCATTTGCATTATTCATATATTTTTTATTACTATGTCAATCATTTTCTCATTTTACGGTCTCTGTAGGGCATGCAAATTGGCCGAATCCCCTTTTGAGTGTCAAGTAGTCACTATCCAGCACATTATGCTAGCCAGCTTTAATTTAATTGTTTTTTGTTACATTACTTAAAATACTTGTGTTACATTACAAACATACACACTCCTTTTTTGTTACACACTAAGTGCCCCCTTTTTAATATAATGTCTGTTTTGTCTTTTTGATTGTGTTCTGTTTGTCCCTAAGTGTCTTTGATTGTCTTTATTTGTTTTAATTTTAATATATTTGACATCACAATTTTCTGCCAAAACAGGGACCAAATCAATTTATCGCAATTTGATAATTACAAGTTGGAGTTATTGCACACCCACAAATTGTACATCTACCTTCATTGAGTGTCATATAGCTATCCTTTTAATAAATAATTCAATAAATTAACACATATTTCTCAAATATACCCATTGAATACATGTAATATATACTTTTTTTAACAAACAATTACACAATACCTACATCCTTTTTCATTTGTTAGTATATCTCCCCTCAAGAATTTCCCCTCTAATTGTCAAACAGTTACAATAAAACCGATAATTACCCATCACCAGCAATCCAGGATAGTTTAAACTATGTTTTCCAAATCACTTAATAATTAATAATTATTGTACCAGCATCATTTAATTTACCAGGCACCGTTAGACCTAAAGATGCATAGCAAATTGTAGTACGCGAAATCGGTCGTTGGTGGTATAATTAAGTTGATTGTGAGTAAGTCTTATTTTATTTTTTTTTTACCTATTTAATAATACCCTTATTTCTTAAACCAGTGTCCTTTGCGCTTGTAGTTTTTAAAATTTTATACTTCGAATATATTCATATTTTAACGTATGAGTCTTGTTTAAAGATTTACAGCAGAACAATTTTTATTGCATATGGCGGTATAAAAAAGGAAGCAGTAACCTTCATACAGACATGTATAAGCCCAATATATTTCTAGTCCGTTTGAAAATTGCTATCGTGCACCAAGTAAGTTATTGGTCGTTAACATTTTGGGCACGTAACAACTATATTATTTTCGAAGTTTACGTTTGTTGCGATAGCCTCCATTTCTTTCGTTCATTGTATTCAGGACTGGAATGTGGTATTTTTAATTTTTATTTAGATTTTTACATAAATAAAGTTGTCACTGTTGTATAAATTAAAAAATTTCTACTTGCACTTGATAATTTTTTATTTTGACTCAAAATTTATGATAAAAGTTCAGTGTGCTCTAATATAAAAGTTTCATTTATATTATTTTATATTTTGTAAAAACACGTATTTTTGTCCCAGAAGTAGATGACTCAAATATTTTATATATTTTTTTTATGGTAAGTATTTTTCATAGTTACTCCATGTCAATAAGCTCTACTATCATTTCTTCTTCTTCTTAGAGTGCTGTATCCTTACGGAGGTTGGCTATCAGAATGGCTATTTTTATTTTTGAACTTGCTGCTCTAGACAAATCAATCGATCTGCATTGATACAAGTCACGTAGATTCTTCAACCATGAGTTCTGCCTTCGACCAACAGATCTTCTTTCTTGAATATTTCCCTGTATTATGAGTGTCAAAATTTCATATTTTGGTCCCCTCATCACGTGGCCTAGATATTCCAGTTTTCTGGTTTGTATAGTGATGATTAGTTCTGTTGCTTTACCAACCCTCTCCAGTACTTTTTTATTTGTAATTCTATCAATTCATGATATTTTTAATAGTCTGTGGTATAACCAGAGTTCGAAAGCCTCTATCATTTATAGCATAGTAAATTATTTCGCAGTTTTGAGGCCGATTTTCCGGACCCTGGCCATTGTATGTTGCTGATTTTTAATATATCTATCTGAAGTTTCCTAATTTTATGTATGACATTGTACAATTTTCCTGCTTTTCTAATTTCATACAAGAAAGAAAGCTTTTCCCATTTTACGAAGCAATTTTTAAAGCTCTTCTTTGCTTATTTTTTTTTACAAGGATTTCTCTTTACCACCGAGGAAGCCTTGTAGTTTGGTGCTATTCTTCCACTGCTGGTTCTTGGACTCTGAAATCCGTGATCAGTAGTACAATGTATACACTCTTAATGTTATTGGCTTGTTGCCTCCATTGGCTGCAATTTTGTGCCATATGACGGCTTCATGTAGGGTTTTCTCCACCAGAAATTTCATTTGATTTTTTCATCGTGTTGGAAATCTTCCTCTTAGTCTTCGGCTTTCTACCTTTCCTTTTACTTTCAATAGTTCCATGGTTCCCGTTCTGCTAGCAATGTGGCCGAAGTAAATTAAGTATGCTCGTTTTACCCTTTTAATAGCCTGTCTTTTATATGAAGCTCTTCCAGAATTGACAGGTTGATTCTATGTTCTGTCCAGCACACGAGGAGAATTATTTTACAGAACCAGATCTCAAAGACTTTGATCTTATTCCTATCGCTCTCGCACATACATCGCTCTAATTTCAACCCCTTTTCATCTACTGAAGAAGTAACACCATTATATCAAATATCCATGATGGTGCGAAGAGTCTTACAAATTTTATTTTGTCGGTTTTGGGCTGCCTACTTGGTCTTCCTGGAGCACTACGATTAACTAAAATACATTTATTTTGTTTTTGAAATTGTGTATTAGCCAAGACCTCTGCAATGCTGAAAGTTAAGCGTATGAGGTCAAGCTCATCGTTGTCTGTTGTCTGTCTATTTGTATTCTAGCCATGAATTACACACAGCGAGATTAAAGTACTGAAATATAACAAGAAGCGTCCATTTGTTAGGTTTTATGAGGATTTTGTATAAATCAATTAAAAAATCATTCTTATTAACTAACACCTTATACAATAATTATAACTAAAGCTCGGACTATAGGCAAAATGCCTTTTTTGCCTATTTTGCCTATTATAATAGTTTTTTGCACTTTTTGCCTTTTTTCGTAAATTCCGCCTATTTGTGCTTTTTTTTAAATTTCATGGTACTACCCATAATATTATTCTTTTACTAAACCATACTATAATAAAATTTTGGGTCAATAATAAAATACTGTATCAATGTTTTGTTTATATAACAGATTTCTAGGAAAATGTACCTGATCGAGACTTGAGGGTTAACTATTTGGAAATCCATAAGCTTTATTAGTGTATTATCAGTTGTACAGTCGGTTACTGTATCAGAGTTTAGTCATAAATTGATATATCATAGTTTAGTTTTGTTGCGTATACCGAAAAGCAAAGAACACGTTTTAAAACGTTTTAGACATTTTTGTAAAAAGATGACATCTAAATTAAGGCTATGGATCGCACCTTATTCGGAACTTTCTCTAGAAGGAGATGGAGCATTTTGTAAACCATGCGGCAGATCAGTAAGTTTTATTTTTTCTCTTGTTTTCTCGTCCCACAACATAACTAAATTCTAAAGCGGTTTTAGAATTCTAATTATTTTGTTTTTTAATTCCCAGATTTCAAGTAGTCAAGTAGAAAAAAGTATTTTATTGACCAGCATTGTGAAACCCCACTTCATAAACGTAATTTGGAAAAATTAACTTCCTCTAAGTTAGCCCAAATATCTCTGCGGAATAGTTTAAGCAAAAAAAACGGAGGAAGACGCATTTAAATTTGATTTATGCCAGATGATGATTGCATCCAACATTGCTCTCTATATAAAGTTAATAACCCTAGTTTTAAATGCTTTTTCGAAAAATATCTTAATAAATCCTTACTGGACGAGAGTACATTGAGAAAATATACTGTGGAAAAATGGTATGTGGAATGTATTTTAAAAATTAAGCGGGAGTTAAAGGGCAATTTTTTGTATATTATCGTGGATGAAACGACAGATGTATGCGGCAGGTATATAACTAATTTAATGATTGGAACTTTGAACGAAAACTTTGCGAAAAAACCTTATTTAGTTGCCGTTAAAGAATTGGAAAAAACATACAATTTAACAATAAGTCGATTTATACAAGATAGTTTAACAAACCTCTTTTTACCCAACGCTATACCAGTGAATAAAATAGTTTTAGTGCTTTTAGATGCTGCGGGATATATGTTAAAAGCTGCTGTTAATTTAAAGATTTTTTATCCTAATTTAATTCATTGCACTTGTGTAGCCCACAGGGTAAATAGAATTGTTAAAGAAATAAGAAATCTGTTTCCGTAAGAAAACTGTTTCGAACCTGGCTCGAAGCATTTTTTTTTACTTTGAACACTGCAATGAAATACAATTAGTTATGTCAGAATTTGATGACTATTTTTCCGAAGCAAAAAAAAATATAAAAAAATCCCAAATTGAAACAGGAACTCGCTTATATCAATGACAATTATAAATTAATAGTTACCACAATTACCTTATTAGAAAAACAAGAGATAAATTTATGTGAATCAGTAAAATTAAAAGATAATTTAAAGACGAAAATTAAATCGGCACCTGGAAGTAACGGTCAATTAATTTAAAAAAAAATTAAATGTGTTTTCGATAAGAATGAAGGTTTTTCGTTTTTATCTAATGTTGCTAAAGTTTTGAATGGGACATTTTCCGAGGAATTTCAAATTATGCCAGATTTATTATCCGCTCTGAAATATGCTCCAATCACATCTGTCGATGTCGAACGTTCGTTTTCAATGTACAAATTAATTTTAAGTGATCGAAGACATAGTTTTAAGACCGAAAATATTAAAAAAACATTTAGTTGTGTCTATTAAAGATAAAATTTTAAGTGGTTACAATGTTTAATTATTAATTTACAGTTATTTAGTTACTAGTTTATTTGTACTAATGTTATGATTATGATGTGTAAATAAACCTGCCTTAAGTTAGTATTACGTTAATTCACTTTGTGCAATAAATAATAAGTTATATTCCTTTATTGCATATATTCTGCCTAAATGTTAATATTCCTGCCTTTTTTAATAAAAATCTTTGCCTATATAGGCGCCTTATTCTTCAATTTTTGTTGCCTATAAATCCGAGCTTTAATTATAACATTTGATGATTGGTGGTCTATCAACATTTAGATATTTTTTCTTTTTATTTTACCGAAAAACAGATCAGTTTTCCCAGAAAATGTACTTTTAATAATATTTAAAGTTTTTTATCCCTGGTAAACAACTGACTGATAACTTTTCTAGATCCTTCACACATAAAAATCTTTATTCACCATGAATTTGATTTAAAATTAAATTGCTTTTCTAATCTTATTTTTAAACTAATAAAAGAAATATATTTATTATTTATTTTTTAAAGCACACGCCAACATTCAATCTACTTTATTTTAACCCACAGGTGTATTTTATTCTAATATTACATTTTTGTTAAATTATTTTAATTTGTATATTTGATCATAAATTTATTTTACACTTATTGAAATATTGTGGCGGTAAAGTTATAGGAGTTAACATAAAAAGGCAAGATTTTTAATATTATTTTAATAATGGAATATGCAAATTGCAAAATACCAATAGAAAAAAAAAACAGATATAAGCAAATTTATAGTTTCTTTATAAAAAACAATAACTTTTTACAAAAACTGTCTCAATTTATAATGCATTGAATGTTAAATAATTAAATTAGATCGTAGTTCGATATGATAATTAGGATATGCCAGATTAATTAATTAAAGCTTAGGATATTATTCTCATTATTAGCTTATCAATATGTAATTCCCCCATTAAATCAAGCATGAAACTAATAGTTAGTCGGTTTAGTCAATGTAATTTTCTTCTTCTTCTGAGGGCGTCGTGAATTTCTGAGTAGGAGTCTAAATTTGCTATCTGCTTTTTTTGGTATGTGTGGTATTCAATTTTTGTTTCATCCAATGCTTTTATAATTATATTATACATTTTAATAATTGAAGGGGTGAGTGGATGAAGGAAGTAAGTAACAAAAGTAAGTTTTTGAGAAATTTAACTCCAAAGTTTTATTGCTGGAACTTTTTTATTAATCGATTTTTTAAACCGATTTTTTTTATTCTCACAGGTAGGATATGTATAAATTTTATTGTAAAAACAAAAATCCCCCCGATTTTTAAAAACTTATTTGAAAAATATATATTTGTACTTACCTCTTTTATCCAAAAACTTTTTTGTGTTAGAAATTATGTCTATGCCAAAATGAAGGGGGTATGTGGACTTACCTCCTTTATCTAGGATAAATATTTGCATTTTCTTTTGAATAAGAGCTATAACCAGGAAAAAAATAACATGGATGTCAAGTAAACACTTATATTTTTGGTTTTACAAAAGACTGACAAACACTGAATTTCTAAGCAGCTTTTGAATCAGTCTAAGGATATTGTACCACCTTCTTAAAATTTTTGTTGCTCTATGATGGCTTCATAATACCACTTATCCCTTTCTGGAATGAAGCAAAGCTGTTCTTTTAGATTGTCTACCTTTTCTTTGCTTAAGGATCCAGTATTTTGGATATGACGTGGAATGTTGAATTCTTCAGGTAGAAGGGATGGGAAATTTTTCTGCTTGAGGATATATACCATTTTGAAAGGTGTGTAGTAATCGTAAGACTTCTTGAAAAGGTATGATCCAAAGATATCTACGCGAATCCACTATATTCCAGTTTTGAAATTAACCTTTTCATTAAGATCTTTTTTTCTATTCATTAGTTTCATGGTTTTCATAATATTTTCCGTGTCTCTAAAGTGATGTTGCATGTCTATCACCATATTTTTCTTGGTTGAAGAAACAATCACATCACGATATTCATCAGGGATGTAAATGTTTTGATGTTTCTTAAGTCGTTTCTCAATACGTCCAAATGCTCTATCCGAGTCTAAGTACGAGTGTCCTACCTCTGGAAACTTGTGCTCAATCGTTTTAAAGATGCCTTTGCCCACAAGATACTGAAACAAATATACCATCAAAAAATTTTTATTTTGCCCGGCACACGAGTCCATCCACAAAACTAGATGATATTTTCGATTGTTCGTAGAAAACAACTACAACATAGTTTGCTTTAGATCCAATGTTACATACACAGTGTTCTCTGATTTGCTAGCAAATTCTCTATCTGCTTTTTGAGATTCAAACGCTGATTTGTAATTTTCAGCGTGCTCTTCATTACTTTTGCCAGAATCGCATGTGCTACATGTATCGCTTTTGGGATAACCAAAAGACAGATTAAATTCATTATTAAAAATGAATCGGTATGTAGCCTCTTTTATTTGAAATTTTTCATTTCTTCCGTCAGTTCGGCATTTGTCTAGGTAAAGTTTATGCATTCTAGGGATCGAAAGTTGCGGTGAAAGATATTTTTTGTGAATATTACAATGCCTGGAGTAGTGCGACTCTTCTGCTGGGAAACTTTAAATATGCTCAATGACGTAAGCAGCAACTTC
Source organism: Diabrotica undecimpunctata (assembly GCF_040954645.1). Lineage (NCBI taxonomy): Eukaryota > Metazoa > Arthropoda > Insecta > Coleoptera > Chrysomelidae > Diabrotica > Diabrotica undecimpunctata. The sequence goes on along the minus strand of NC_092808.1, from coordinate 40,842,342 downwards.
AGCAGGGGTCTTGTTAGGTCTGACTGCGTGGTTTCCCCTTCTGTCCGGTTCAGGAGCATTTTTCCCTGATTTTATTGAAGTTTGGATTAGGTCAACCTTTTTCAAGCTGATTGCAAACAAGGAAATGAAAGCCCGTTTGCATACGGTAGTTTGCCGGACACTACAAGTTACTATGTATTGGTAGGTGGCAGTTTTATGCTTTAATGCTCCAGTTTTCTTTCTCATTGGTTCCCTTTTTTTAATGCTCTTAAAAAGAAGGCAGTTTTTTGCATTTACATCTAGTTTGTAGTAGGAAGAAAATATTGATTCCCTTTCTTCTACAGTTATTGACTGAGAACACTTGTAACGGCAATTTTCATTGCACAAAATCTCAGAGTTAACGGTTTTAGCAGGTTTTACGTGGCCTATTTTAGAAATGTAAGCCAGACCACTTTCTCTGCACTTGGCACGTTTTCGTGCTTTCCATTCTTTAATCTTTTTCTGTCTTTTTCTAGTTACTTTTACTTTTAGTGGAAATATTTTTTTCTTGGTTTTAGTGGGCCAATTAAGAGCCTCTTCATTTCCATTTTCAGGAAGAGCAACGATCTCATCATATGGAATTTACTTGTAGTTCAAAACTTTTTATTCTTTGTGGTATGGATGAAGGAAGTAAGTACTTTATCTTGTTACTTACCTCCTTCATTCACTAGATATTTAAAGTAGTATGGTCAATTACCTCCTTCATACGCTGGCTATCTCAGTTATTTTAAATCATAGAACGCTGGGGATAAGTGGAAAATTTAATTTAGCACTTACCACCTTCATCCATGCGGATAACTCATTTTCTTAAAAAATGTCACTTACTCCCTTCATCCACTCACCCCTTCAATTGTTTTGGCTTGAACTTTTACTTGGTCATCGTTTAGAACCCTGATTGTGTGATTTTCTTTCACTATGCTGTTTAGTAGCATGTTTAGTGGTTTTATATCTTCGATGCCTGCAATAAATACTGGAAAAGGTTCAGGTATTTTAAAATTTTCTTGTGTCTGTTCATCGTCATCATTGGATTCTTCATTTAACCGTCGAGTGGAGGCGCTGGTGCAATAGGGCTACCAATATTACTTTATGAGTGGGTGGCGCGTGACTATTGGCTTATTTGTTTTTATACCTCTCAGTATCTTCCTAGAAATTGACGAGGAAGTGTTAGTTGAATTTGTGCGATTTAATTTCTTTAACGTCTTTGTCTACGGCAACTTAAATTTAATTGGATCATTTTTGCTACCACGCGTCCAGTCATGTAAGTGAATTAATTTTTGTTTTTTTCTTTATAATAATACTTTTTCTGCTACTCCTAATTTTAGATTACTAAAAAAATGTCGTTTATCAGTTACTTTGTATTATAGCGTTGCCAAAACTTGCATTTTACTCTATTTTAGGGCAAAAAGACTTACGGAGGAAGAGCTTCGAAAAATTTTAGAAGATATGTCTGATATAGAAGAAATTAATGATTCAGATGACGGAGAATGCTTCGAAGAAGACGGAGAATGCAGCGAAGAAGACGGAGAGATTGTAACCAAAGAAGACCATAATTCAGGTTCAGAGATAAAGTTGGAAGACATTGAGGAAAATGAGACTGTTTATGCTAGTGACTCCGGTTCTGATATGGAAGTAGATTCTGACAGTCTGCCTGGCGAAATCGGTAATAACTTTTATACCGGTAGAAACAAGAAAACCAAATGGAGAAAAACTAGTTACCATTCACAAACTTCCAAGACCAGTTCAAAAAATGTTTTAAAAACGAATCCTGGTCCGAAAGGGACTGCAAAAAACGTTCCCACCAAGATTGAGGCTTTTTTTAAATTAATTGATGATAGCATTATAAATGATATCGTGCATTTTACAAATCTGTATATTGAAAAAAAGAGAAAGGGGGTTAATTATAGCAGAGAAAGAGCAGTTAAAGTTACAAGTAAATCTGAAATGATGGCTTTGTTTGGATTATTGTTTCTAATTGGTACTAAAAAAGGAAGTCGGACTAATGTCCAGGAACTGTGGACAAATGACGGAACAGGTTTGCCAATTTTGAGGGCCTGCATGAGCTATAGGCGGTTTCAATTATTGCTGCGATGTATAAGGTTTGACGATAAAGAAACTCGAGAACAACGTAAAAAATTGGATAAACTGGCGGCAATTAGAGTATTTTTAAACAAGTTTCAAGACAACTGTAAGAAATATTATAATCACAGTTACTATGTAACCATAGATGAAAACTGGAACCTTTCAGAGGACGATGCAGCTTTATCCAATATATCCCGAATAAACCGGCCAAATACGGTTTAAAAATTTTTGCGCTTTGCGACGCCTAAACTTATTATACTAGTGCTTTTGAAGTTTACTGTGGCAAACAGCCTGAGGAGCCCTACTGTAAAGCTAACTCTCCATCTGATATAGTAAACAGACTAGTTGCGCATATAAAAGGTACTGATAGAAATCTGACCACCGATAATTGGTACACCAGCTATTCTTTGGCATGTTCACTTTTGAAACAAAAAATTACAACAATTGGTACTCTGCGAAAAAATAAATCAGAAATACCTCCTGAGTTTTTGCCCCACAAAGATCGTGCAATTGGATCTTCGTGCCATGGTTTTCAAAATGAGGTGTGTATGGTGTCTTACGTTCCGAAAAAGTCAAAATCTGTAGTATTACTTTCTACTATGCATGATGATGGAAAAATTGACGAAAAAACTGGAAAGCCCGAGATAATTCTTAACTACAATAAGACCAAGGGTGGCGTCGATATAGTCGACCAATTATGTGGGGGATATTCTGTTTCGCGTTTTTCTTAAAATTTTATCATTTCAACTTATGAAATTTCACTTAGAGAAAAGGTCTAAAATGTCGTCGTTACCTTCAGATATTTAGTTACTTTTAACGACTTACAAACCTAAAGAAGAGGCACAAAAACATGATGTACCAAAAAAAAACCGGGGAAGTTGCCCCATACGTGGAAGACAGAAAAAGAAATTTACGTCACAATTGTGTAACAAATGTGATAATTTTCGGAACTATTTCTGTTACGTTTTCTATTTTCTACAGTTTGCCAATCTTCACCTTGTTATCTGGAAGTGCTTGGTAATGTTTGGTAATTTGGTTTATAGTATTGTTAATTTCCCTCTGGTTGTATGTGGTGCACAATATTGTTTAACTGATGGTGGTATTTGTTGTATTGTTTGAAGTGTCATAAATTAACTAATTTATCCTGTTTGTACGTATTGGCTTTTCTGGTCGACCCAATTTATTTGACTGCCTTTCTTTGACTGGTCTGAAATTCCTGGAAATTATATCACAGGACTCTTCTTTTCGAGAATCACGTGAATGGAAAAATATATCTACATTTTTTAGACAACCAATTGCCAGAATTATTTTAAGTAGTACCGTTAAAAATACGTAAGACGATGTGGATATGGAAGTAAAGGAGCGAAAAGTTGGCCTACATGACCTCCAGAGTTAAACTAGCTAGATTTTATTTTTGGGGCTAAATAAAATAGATGGTGAATAAAACATAAGCTACAATTTAAAAAGTGATAAATGAGAGAATTAGAAATGAGTGTATGAGAATCAACGGAAATTGTAACATAATTTATTTTATTATTATAATAATGTTTTTTATCAGCAAACTTCTGTACATAAACTCAACTGCGTTTCTCTGTAAAAAACTAAACTTTTTCATTTCCTGTACAATATTAATTATTAATAAACACATTACTTGTAAAAAAGAAACAACATTTATGATACTTTATGACAAACTTATGATAATTGATTTTTCCCAAGAATTGACGTACATTCTTTCTAGTTTCTGGAACAGGGAAATTTTTCACAGCCATCAAGTAGTCTTTTAAAGGTTTTGTGGAACTATTTTCTATTATACGTCCTAAGTTTTTTACTGATTCTTCTGCAAAGGTACATTTAGAAAATTTTAGTCTGAAACCTTCGTTTCATATTGCATCAAATAACTTGGACAAGTGTAATATATGTTCTTCAAAGGTTTTTGAAAAAATTAGGATATCATCTATATAATTGACTGTAAAGTGTGAGAGTTTATATTTTCATATAATACTGCTTAAAATCTGTTAAAACATTGCTGGAGCCGTCTTCAAATCAAATGGGAGGCAAGTCTATTGGAAATGACTTTCTTGTGTCACAAATGCTGGTTTTTCTTAATGTTGTACTCTCATTAGATTTGAGCAGAATGCTGAATTTATGTCTAAAGTAGAAAAGTATTTATAACTGTTAATCTTTACCATTAAGTCGTCGATTAATGGAAAAGGTTGCGATTGAGGAACAACGATTTCATTTAGTCTCTGAAATCTATGCACAGTCTTGTCTTTCTGTCCTCTCCTTTTTTGTATGCCAGCGTCCCTGGAGCCGCAACTGGACTATATAATTCCTCAATTAAATTATTCTTTGAAAGTTCTGCTACCTGACTTTTTATCTTCTTTCTATCTTCAATGATACATCTATATGGACGTTTGGAGCAGTATTTATCTATAATTAAGTCAATATGAGCTTCATACTCTCGTATAGTACTACATTATATTTGACTTTAGCAACATTTTTCTTTTTTTTTTCTGAAGTCTTCATTTTAATTATCAAAAAAAAACTTCATCCAATTTACTTACCGTTGCACGTCATCCGCGTCATAGTACGTGAGGTCACATGATACCAACACGAAATATTTAGGCAGTAGGTGTGTTCTGTTTTAGAATCACTTTGCCGAGTACACTGGCATTACAGCCACTAGACATATTTAATTATATATGCGTAAAGATTTCAATGAATGTTAACTTAAAGAAATACACAATAATATGTTTCATTTAATTTGTATAAATGCATTAGAAAGCATTTTTATGAAGCACGTTTGTTCGGAACACACTGTAACCGTAATCGAACGAAGGTGATATTTTGGTATAAATTGGTAACACTTATTTGACAGTTGCGGTGTTAATGTTATTAGGTAGTGGAAAAGTGTTGTTTTTGTTTAAGTATTCCATTTTGCATCTTTATACGACGCATATAAGCGGCTCAAATTGTTTTTATCAAGATTATTTTTTAACTCTTGTTTTGTTTCTATTTATTTACATTAAATATTAATTTGTTTTGTTGTATAATCCACTTTTGCCATAATTATATGCCCTTTTTGATTTAAAATGGATTCAGGATTTTTTTATACTTTGGCAACTATGTCAACTTCGATTTCTGTTAATGATAATGACGTCCAACGGTAAGTAAATTAAATGGAATCCAAGTATTCTAAACCTCTAATTTCATTGAAGAGATCTTCCGAAACTCTTCACGAGACTGTGCGAAAGTCACTCAGGGTTTGTTTGGAGAGCTGGGTCTTGGATAAGTTGAATAGCAATGGGGTTGGATTGGGGCAAATACAAAAAATAAAACAAAGGGGTACTGGCATGAATCTCCTGGAACAAATGGACAAACAAAACAAACAACAGAAAGGACCTCTAGCAACTAGTTGTAACTATTGAAATAATAATTAGAAATACAAAAATGGTAAGGAAACTTTTCTAAAATAAAAAGACAAAATGTTTCGGAGAAATAAATTAAACATTTATTGTTGTCTCAACACAAACAGTTCCACATGCAGATAATACAAAAGTAATTACAATATATATAATTACAAGGATTTATACCATAATAATGATAGAGAAAAAAAACTTACATATGTCCTATCTTTTTACACAATCCGTTTTTACAAAACTTACAAATATTACTGAGCTATAACTAAGGTTATATCTATCCTAAGACTAAATAAGAGATACAATCTGAAAATAATCCAGGTATACGCCCCCACCAGCGATTACGAAGATGAGATTGTTGAAGCCTTCTATGAGGAAATCGAAAGAGCAAAAAAGCAGGAACCGGCCCATTACAATCTGATAATGGGAGATTTTAACGGGAAACTCGGAAGGAAAAAGGACGAACAAGAACTAGCAATCGGAGATTTTGGAATCGGAGTAAGAAACGAAAGAGGCGAAATACTTACCAACTTTCTACTGCAACACAAACTGTATGCAATGAACACCTTTTTTAAGAAGAAACAGAGTAGAAAATGGACGTGGGTTAGTCCAGATGGAAGAACTAAGAGCGAATATGATTATATAATAACAGACAAAAAGCAAATTATTCAAGATGTCACTGTACTTAATAAACTATCAGTAGGAAGCGACCACAGACCAGTAAGAGCTAGAATAACGATAAACCTACAAAAAGAAAGAGCAAAGATGATAAACAGTGGCAAACGCATAGTTTGGAATTCACCAAATCAGCCAGAAGCGTACATAAAAAATATAGCAGAAACTTTACAGAGTAATAATCCCAAACCTCTAAGTATCGGCGATCATAATAAATTAATTACAGACTCGGTTAGAAACGCACAACTCAAATTTTGCAAGAAAAATTACACCAAAAGTGAAAAGATTGGCAAAGACACAAAAGCTCTCATGGAAATACGACGAAACCTAAGCGAGAAAGAAAAGGGAAACAAAGAAGAATATAGAAAACTAAATAAAAGAATTTCAGCGGATATTAGAAGAGATATAAGAAGATATAATACTAATGTAATTACTCAAACAGTAGAAAAGAACAAAGGTTTAAAGATAATGGAAAGAGAACTCACACAAAGTAAAAAAGAAATATACAAGCTAGAAGATAAAGACGGAAAGGCAACAACAGATAAACAAAACATTCTGAAAATAACTAGAGAGTTTTATAAAGACCTCTATACCAGCCAAAGATCACAAGAAAATTTACCGACACGAGTAAAGACTCTCATAAATCAGGGATCGGAAATACTTTTACCCAATACTGTGTCAGAAGTAAGATCAGCTTTAAAGGAAATGAAGAACCATCGATCGCCTGGTGACGATGGACTCGTTATTGAGGCAATAAAAGCAGGAGGAGAAATTCTATTAAAATCAGTAAGCGAACTGTTTAATAAATGCTTACATGCGGGTACGATTCCTAAAGACTGGAACAATGCAGTGATAGTCTTGTTACACAAAAAAGGTGATATTACTAAATTAGAAAATTATAGACCCATCAGCCTCTTGACACATATGTATAAACTCTTTATGAAAATCTTAACAAAGAGACTAACACCTAAACTTGATTTCTATCAGCCCAAAGAACAGGCAGGCTTTAGGAGAGGATATGGCACAAATGACCATTTGCACACCATAAAGATCATAATTGAAAAATGCATCGAGTACAACATACCACTGGTTCTTGCATTTGTCGATTACGAGAAGGCTTTCGATACTGTAGAGTTTGAAACCGTACTGGAAGCCCCAAATCAAAGCCGAATAGATTACAGGTACACGTCACTAATCAAAAACATCTACGAGAACGCTACATCAAGTATACGACTACACGAAGACACAGAAAAATTCAGCTTAGGTCGAGGAGTAAGACAAGGAGACAATATTTCACCAAAATTGTTCACGGCAGCTCTAGAGTCAATATTTAAGAACACCCAATGGCAAGATATGGGCATCAATATAGATGGAGAAAGATTAAATCATCTGAGGTTTGCAGATGATGTCGTATTAATCGCAGATAACTTACAGGATACGGTTTCTATGCTACATTCGCTTAAAAGTCTGTCTGAAAGAGCAGGATTAAAGATAAACTTTGAGAAAACTAAACTTATGACAAATCTCGTAATGAGTGGAAATATAACTATCGACAATAATACCATACAACAAACAGACACTTACAAATATCTGGGACACGAGATCAAAATAAACAGAGACAATCAAACAAATGAAATACAGAGGCGAATAGGCCTGACATGGGCAGCATTTGGCAAACTAAGCCATATTCTAAAAAGTTCAATTCCCATGTGTCTCAAGCGAAAAGTTTATAACCAATGTGTTTTGCCTGTACAAACTTATGGAGCAGAGACTTTAACACTCACGCAGAAATCTGCGAATAAACTAAGAGTTACACAACGAGCCATGGAACGTGCAATGCTGAATGTGTGCCTCCGAGACCACATAACAAACCGACAAATCAGGCAAAGATCAGGAGTTCAAGACGTCATCGAAAGAACCACGAGACTTAAGTGGAACTGGGCAGGACACTTAGCCAGAACACAAGATGGACGATGGACAAGACGAATTATGGAATGGAGACCCAGAAATTATAAAAGAAGCAGAGGACGACCACCGACTAGATGGACCGACGACATAAAAAGAGTAGCAGGAAACTGGCTACAAGCGGCCCAGTGTAGAGAACACTGGAAAGAACTGAGGGAGGCCTATGTCCAGCAGTGGACGGGATTGGCTGATTGATGATAACTAAGGTAGGCTAACATAAAGGTTAGCACACGAACAAAAAGGACTGTGGTCTGATACGTTGATCAGCCGGGGACAAACATAGCTGAGGTAAAAATAAATCAGCGGCACATTTTTCCAAAACTGGAACCATTAAACTTATTAAACTGCGACTATTAACTTTACAATAAACTGCCACTACACACTAGATTTCCATAAAAAGGGCGAAGAACGAGAAAACCATACCAATTCGACGTAAAATTTTGGACAAACGCTAGAAGCAGTTGTCAACCCTGACAACGCCTCAGCGAGAGTGATGTGATACTTAAAAATCATTCGTTTCTCAACTTAGTATAAACAAAACATATACGGTTAAATTCCTATTTCTTTGATGCACAAAAATCCCAAGCCGGCTTCGATTAAAAGGATAAGAGGGAAATACACATCTGTTTTACATAAACAAACTTTGAAAAACGTGTTTATATTACTTGACGACGCTAAGATGAATTGAAAGAATTCGGTGGTTTAATACGTACGAATATTAAATGAAATACACTAAAAATATTCTTTGGTATTTTGAATATATACGAGAAAATTTGCAAATGCTACAAACTACATTCTATTTGTACAATGTACACAAACTATCTCTGATTTTTCGTGTTCTAGACATATAAAATTGTTACATTTTACACATATTTTACTAGTTTTTCTGTCTTTGCCTCTACAACACATATTGTACCGCCTCCTGGGATTTTTTGTTTGTTCTACTCTGGTTTCAGTAATATTTAAAAGTTCTGGGAATACATCTGTCATATGACGCTTTTCATTCTTTTTGATGTGCTTATTGTTATCGTCCCTTCGCTTAGCTCGGGCATATTTTGACAGATTAATTGTCGGAAACCTACAACACAACAATTCCTACTTCTCAGTATTAATAGCGTAAGTATACTACTATTGCAGACTTCTTTCTTTGAAAAAAGAAGAATTATTCTAATAGTGGAAGTGTATACTAAACCCATTAAATTTTGGGTAGTATATATTTAAAAGATATATTTTAGTTGTTATAATTTAACATAACTATTTAATATATATTATGGTGCAAATAAATAAATATTGATTGTTGGTAATTTGTAAAGTTCTACTTTATATACTATTTAGTTTGTTTACTATTAATATTGGCTATAAGTACGTGTGCTTGGTTGTATAGTAATTTCCAGCCACTTCGAGTCTGTCAAAAAGTAACTAACTTTGCAAAAAATAATTACTAAATTCCTTAGAGTAGGGAATTCTTTGACGAGTAGAATTCCCTACTCTAAGCTAAATTCACTATAGAACGTTCCACGTTAAGAAAATAACATTAGGCTTATGGAGATTGGAGATCAGTGTTGCCAAAACTCTCAGGCATGCGGTTTACTAGATTCTCGATATATTTTTCGAATTTCCATTTTCAATTAACATTTAACTGTAAAGTCAGAATAACAACTAAAGAACCACAAAGCCTTATTATACTCCATTCGCTTAGCTCGGGCATATTTTGACAGATTCATTGTCGGAAACCTACAACACAACAATTCCTATTTCTCAGTATTAATAGCTCAAGTATACTACTATTGCAGACTTCTTTCTTTGAAAAAAGAAGAATTATTCTAAATAGTAGAAGTGTATACTAACCCCATATCATTTTGGGTAGTATATATTTAAAAGATATATTTTAATTGGTATAATTTAACATAACTATTTATTATATATGATGCAAATAAATAAATATTGATTGTCGGTAATTTATAAAGTTCTATTTTATATACTATTTAGTTTGTTTACTATTAATATTGGCTATAAGTACGTGTGCTTGGTTGTATAGTAATTTCCAGCCACTTCGAGTCTGTCAAAAAGTAACTAACTTCGCAAAAAAATAAATACTAAATTCACTAGACAGTTCGGACTGGAGATAGCGAACCGAGTATATAACGTCTGAAAACGTATTCCTTTATAAGTTCCTTGCCCAGTGCCAAAATATACATTTTACGCTTACTCATATTGTGCTTTTTCCAATCAAGATATTTTAGTAGCTACAGTTTATAGGAATTAATACCTGCGACATCAATAAGATGAGAGAATATAGCCATCGGCCAACGGTTTGTTTTTCTTTGTACCATATATTCTTTAGTTAACTTATTGATTGTATTAACGGGTCCTTTCGTTTTGTTGTAATGTAAAATAATTTTAGGTTTATAGGAGTGTTCTTCACCAGCCACTTTGTCGAAAACATTATCACTTGAAAGTAAGATGACTGCAGTGCTTGGTTTTGGAACATAAGAGACTAACGTTCGATGTTTTCTAAAAGCAAACATACTTGAATCATCTGTTTTGTATGATGCTGGTAGAAGCTCTTTTGGAATAAACGTTTTATTTTTTCGAAGAGTTCCACATAGAGTTATATTTTTCTCTTATAACTTATCCGCAAGTTATAAACTCGTAAAAAAATTGTCAGTTGTAATTCCAAACCCTCCTTCCAAATGGTCTCTCAAGTCTATGATAACTCTTTGGTCTTAAACATTTGCGTGTTTTCTTATTGACAATTTTTGGCAAAATTTGCATGTTTACAATAAAAGAAGTAGTGCAATCCACAAGGGCCCATATCTTTAATCCGTACTTGACAGGTTTGCTCTTCATATAAACTCGGAATGGTGCTTTACCTCTAAAAGGTATCAGCTGCTCATCAACACACAAATGATCGCCCTGATTAAGTGACTTTTTACAATTAGAAATAAAAATCACATACATCTCTTATTGGGGCCAGTTTATCTAGTAATTTTCGTTCTTGTTTGGTTTCAAAATTGTCAAAACATATAAATAAAGTTATTTGACTGAACCTATAATTAGACATAGCTGCTGGTATTATAGGACGGCAGTAAGTAATATCGTTACACCAAAGCATATCGATCGCCTTTTTCGATCCATAAGAAGCTACAAGTATAAGCAATATTCCAATATAGGCTTTAATCTCTACATAATCAACCGATCCATGAGAAGTTACAAGTATAAGCAATACTCCAATATTGAAAAAAAAACAGAAGGCACGCGTTTTTGATGTCATCACTGTAATTTGAAAGTCCTACAGCATGTCTACGATTATTAGCCTTTGCGGATTTCACTTTTGTGTTTTTTGGCAACCTTGACCACTCAGCTCCATCTTTAGATACATATACCGATAAGCCTTCGGAGTTAGTAACTATTGGTTAATTTTTCTCTATGCTTTGTAAATTTACTAATGTTTGTATTTTGGGAACGATTTCCGAAGTGGAAATTGAAACGTCAATAAACGTATTTTAACCTTTAATTGTGGCTTAATCCCATTTAAATAGTAATTAATTTTATATGACATAAAAGGCTGGGCGGGCATTAGGAGACTCCAGCCTATAAAATTGAAGTTTAAATTTAATCTAATCATTAAATGTTCTTGTAAGCATAATTTTTTATCAATACCTACAATATATAAATTACAGATAGACGGAACACTGCCCATTAAAAATTAAGATCCCATAAGGTAACAGCCAAAAATATGCCAATGCGACTCTGAGAGAGTTAAAACACACCAGTAAAAGATGACAAACTAAATTTTTACTATCTGTACCTAAATTTTAATGAATTTTAAATTTAAAATGTATTTTGTCCACTATTTTATATTTTATATGTGTGTTAATAATGTTGAGTGTCTATGCTTTTATAAATAATCTCAACGACTATGTCTTGAAAAAGAAATAAAACCATTCCGAAAGCTAGACAAAAAATCATAAGAGTGTTTCATTAACATCCCGGCCAATTTTCTGACTGCAACCCTAATAAACTATGTTGTTTGTATATATATATATATATATATATATATATATATATATATATATATATATATATATATATATATATATATATATATATATATATATATATATATATATATATATATATATATATATATATATATGGTGGAATTTTAAATGCCGCTTCATCTTGTTCAACTAACGGAACTTAAATTCACAGGCATAGAGAGTGTAGTCAGAATCCAAAACGACTTTTCAAGACCCTTACATTGTAAAAATGAACTGTGACAGGAAGATGGACTGTCGTGTCGCTTATTTAACCTTGCACTAGAAAAAGTAATTCGAGAGTGTCATATTAATACGAATGGCACCATCTTTATTAAATCTGTACAAGTGGTCAAATATGCAGATGACATAGACATTATTTCTAGGTCCACAGAATCTCTGATCAAAGCATTTCGGTCGCTAAGCGCGTCTGCACTGAGAATGGAATTAAAACTAAACACATAGAAAACAAAGTATATGTATTGTACTAGATCAGGCAACCAGATATCTAGACTATTAATTGATGATCTGGAACTGGAAGGTGTGGACACCTTCGTCTACCTGATCTTCGTCTACCTATAAAACACTAATAAGGCCAGTGTTAACATACGGGTCAGAAACGTGGTAACTTACACAGAATGACCAAGAATTGCTTAAACGTTTTGAAAGAAAAATTTTAAGGAAAATATATGGAGGAGTCCAAGAATAGGGTTTGTGGCCTAGGCGCTACAACTTTGAGTTATACAAAAGCTTTGGGGAACCTGACGTTGTAAAATGTATTAAATTAGCACGCCTTCGATAAATAAGATATGTAATTAGGATGGATGAAGATGCAACGATCAGAAACATTTTTGACCGAAGAGGACCAGTGAAAAGACGAGCCAGAGGAAGACCAAAACTTAGGTAACAAGATAACATAGACGATGATCTAAAATCCATCGGAGTTAAAGCATGGAGAAGAGTTTCCAGAGACAGGGGCGAATGGAAGATTGTTCTGAAGAAGGCTTTTGCTCATAACGAGCTGTAATGCCACTGATGATAATGTGTCAAGGTCTCAACGGACCGCTCTGGCCCTAGGAACCGCCAAGGCGTTTAACCTGTTAACAAAAACGTATCCTAATAAGTACTATTTTATACTTTTAATTTTTGCCTGGTTTACATACATTATTGTTTAAAATAAAACAATATGCACTACTATACTTCTGTATCATAAAACATTTATTTTTTAATTAAAATCAATATCAACTGATGATATATATGTATATTCGAATTTTAAATTAAAAATATTTTATTTAATGGTTTTTTATTGAACCTTTTCAAATATTTAAATGGATAAATAATTTTATATAAATGCAAATAAAATATGAGGGAAATAATTTTAATTTTATACATTAAATCGTTGGCCAAAATGAACTCAGTCTGCAACAATTATACATCACTTTAATCCTACAACTAAGTAACTCAAATATAACACTTAATATAACAGAGAAAAACGTATATAAAGATTTTTGAAAAGTTTGAATTCCTTTCTAGCCTCAAAGTGATATATTATTAAAGCCGTCTTTCGTTTTTAATATTCCTACCTTCTTAACTCACTATCCATGAGATTTAATAATGAATATATTTTACAAGATTAGGAATATCAGCAGAAAAGTGGGTAAAGTCCCAGTTATCTAGTTGTTGCACATATATGCTTTATACCAAAATCCCAGTTACGCACTTGCTGTACTATATATTTCTTGTATTGGCCCTTGTTCTTGTTAAAAAAAGCAACAATAAAACTATATAGTCAAAGTTATTTTTTATTTCTAATGTTAAAATTAAATACATAAAAAATAAAAAAGTGGCTACAAACATATAAAAAAATAAACTTCTGTATGAAGAATAATATTTATATAAAACAAATTGTAATTTCTGAAGAGGCACAAATAGATAACTTCTTCAGGAATTTCCTTCAAGGTCTTGACCATTATCTATTTCGCTTGAAAAGTTTTTATTCTCGTATGGCAGACTAATGTAAAATGGTCTCTAGGAATCTACCAAAGCAGGAGATTTCATAGAAAATAGTGACATCAGATGTTTATATTTTTGTATTAATATTGGAATAGGCTGTTGGTACAAAGGTTGTAAAGAAGATTAAATTGAAGAGAAAGTCCTTTTCGTTTAATTCAAATATCTAAAAAAAAATTCTAATATCTGTATTTTAGCCAGTACATCTTTTCTCAAAGAACAGCATATCCATTTTCATTTTTTTTTCGAATAGTCATGTTATCCTTTACAAATTTTAAAAATCATTGATGCCTGATTGATCCAAATCCTAAACAAGAAAAGTTTTGTCTCTCGTTCTTTTTGCTCATCGAGCAATTTTCTTCTAATTTTCAGACCATAACGCTTCTCTTACTAGTTTCAATTCTGTGTTAATTGCAGAGTGAATAGAATTACTTTTTATCTAACTCTGTCCAGAAACCAAGAACTGCATAGTGATCACAGGATATTTAAATCATTTACAGCCTTCATTATCATTGCTGCATTAAACTAATTTAAGTTTTGACCTATACATGTATCACTAAAAAAAGTGACACAGGTTGTTGCATCTGGTAGTAATTTAAGATAAATATAAATTGCACTGACTATTTCACAACTTTCTCAGGATCCTTGAGTCCTATTTTAAATAAAACAAGCTCCTTGCTTACTGACAACATTATTAATGGTGAAGTTGTAGTTAGCAAGGCTATGTTTATAAAAGAGTGTATTATTTGTTGCGGGTGGATAGTTCTCTGCGATCCCGGCAGGGGATAGATCTACTTCAGAAATAGCACACCTGCCCACACGAGCTCATGGATTTCCCCAGCTTCACATCCGCGGGCAAACTAAGTCCAAACCCAAAGCCACCACCCGTTCCTCCCCCCATTTCCAAATCAACTCACCAACACGCACTAGCCAAGCATAGCGTTTTAATTACTTAAAACTCCAAAAGTTATTTTCCATGAAAGACGAAACTACTGAACGGCCCTTAGTTTCCGGCGGCTCTAACACCCCCAACCAAGGTAGCAGTTGGAACAGGTTTGGAGCAGAGTGTGCTAAGAGTCCCCGGAAAAAATCAGGCTACTATAAAAAACGACAAATTCATATTACTTTATACAATGTTAGAACTCTTATATCAGACCAAAAGATGATGGAAGCGGAGGAAAAACTGAAAAACATAAAATGGGAAAATCATCCGTCTCAGTGAAATAAGACCAAGACTAGAAGCCCAAATTTCTCTTAAATCAGGACACGTATTTCATTTTAGAGGTGAAGAAGGTACTTCAAATGGTGGAGTAGGATTCATTATACATAGAAAGCATACACAAAATATAGTTGAAATTATCAGTATAAGCCCCAAGATTATATATCTCATCTTTAAACTAAATGCAAGATATAATCTTAAGGTAATCCAGACATATGCTCCAACGACTACCCACTCGGATGAAGAAATTGAAAAATTTTATGAAGACCTAAGAACAGCATAATATGGAGTTTAAACAAGATGATACAGAAGTACCAATAGGTAAGTATGGCTATGGCGAAAGAAATATACAAGGGCACAGATTGCTGAACTTCTTACACCAGGAAAATTTATTCATGATGAACTCTTTTTTCGATAAAAAGCCTCAGCGTAAATGGATATCGATCAGCCCAGATGGCAGTGTCAAAAATGAAATAGATTATATTATAACAAACAGAAAAGAAATAATCAAAGACATCGAAGTACTCAACAAATTCTCAATAAGAAGCGACCACAGATTAATCCGAGCTAAGATACTATGAAATGTCAAATTGGAAAGAACAAAGATGATCCTAAAAACAAGAAAAAAGAAACGGACTCCCACAGAAAACAACGACCTCTATAAAAATAGACTAACTAGATATATACAAGACTTGCAAGATGAAACAGAAGATGTAGATCAAGCAAATGATGGTCTAATAAAGGCTCTAGAAGAAATGGAAGGGAGTGCTGCCAGAACGTTCTGACCCATGAAGAAAAACTAAGCCAAAATACCAAAGAGCTAATAGGTAAAAGAAGACAGTTGGCGGAAAAATACGGCTCCAACTATACAACAATGAAGAATTTAAATAAAGATATTCACCGGTCAATCCGAAAAGACGTAAGAGAAAACAATACAAGAGAAATAACTAAAATAATTTAAGAAAACCAAAATTTAAAAGTTTTGAGGCGAAATACGAACAACATAGACAACAAAAATATGTAACATTACTACTGATAGAACCAAAATCCTTGAGGTTGTCGAATCCTTTTATCGCGACAATATGAGACCACTGACAAAAGGCAAGATCAGCCCCAGCCCAAAATCACAAACCAGGGATCAGAAATAATGCCAGAAATAACTTCATACGAAATTTTTAGAAATGAAAATCGGTTGCCTGTAAAGTCGGTTTTACGGGCGAAGATTTTACGTGACAACGTCTTTTTCTCGGTAGAATATTTATTGATATGAATATTATTAAATTGCACAATAGGAACAAGGAATTGAATGAAAATAAGAATTGCACAAATTTTAACTATAGAAATATATTTTGTTTACTAAAACATTGTACATGTAAACTTAAACTTAACTAATTTCTATTTGAGTGATTTTCACCGATTCAACGCGCCTAATTCTCTAGTGCTGCGCACGCAGCGGACCGATCATGTTTGAGTGGGAGAGAGACGCAAGGCATTCGCCGGTCCGGCGGGCCTCTCTCTCGTTCGGTGACTAATCGTAACAGACGTGAGCGGGCGTTACACTTTTTCATGAGTGACTCCGAGCCACAACCTAATTTAAGACGTTGTCACGTCAAAAAATAACAAATCCCCTGGCGTTGACGGAGTAGTGATCGAAGCGATAAAACTAGGTGGAAATAAAATTATCCAGGCTTTGGCCAAGCTTTTCACCAAATGCATCTACCTAGAAAAAACTTCTCAATAAAATAATGAAGTCATTTTTTATTAAACAGACAAGGGGACGTAACATATTTAAAAAACTACTGTCCTATCAGTTTGCTTTCACACATTGTAACGGCTAGCTCACCCATTGCACATTGAAACCCCTCAGGGGTGATGTTCGGCATAAACTAACTTAATCTGAGAAATCGGGAATTATTAATAAAATAATTTCTTTAACACATATCTTTATTTATTTATATTTTAATAATTCGAAATGTAATAACAATTAAATTGAGGTTCTAACAACAGGGAATTAAGCATCTATATACAAAATCTCAAGAAATAAAGAAACTTAGCTCTACTCTATGAGAAATCCTCCTGCTGTTTCCTTCTCAACTCGGACCATACAATGTCTGCAAAAACCATGCCGCTAAGCCGAAACCATGTGGATCCCTCTCCAATCCAAAGCCATGCGGACTTTCAAAATCGAGATGGATTTCTTATTCCAAAAAAAAACAATTTCATTTTTGTATTTTTCAAGGTGGATTCTCTTGAATAAAAACCAAGATGGATTCTCTTGAATAAAAAACAAGATGGATTCTCTTGAATAAAAACCAAGGTGGATTCTCTTGAATAAAAACCAAGGTGGATTCTCTTAAATAAAACCAAGGTGGATTCTCTTGAATAAAAACCAAGGTGGATTCTCTTGAATAAAAACCAAGGTGGCTAGAAAAACAAAAGCCGCTATAAAACTCGTCATGGCACGAGTTTTGTCCAACAACAGAAGAATTCTGGCAAGCGGAAAGCTCTTCTCTCCGAGACCTGTATACCGATCCAGAATTCTCTGATGTTGCCAAAACTCACAAATTAATAATTGTAATTAATAGATAAATTATTAAATGAAAAATGAAAAAGACAAAGTTGTGCGATAAATACGATTTATATTGAATTATTATTATTACAGCAAAGGTAAAAAGAAAATAAAAATTGTAAGCAGTTTTTAAGTACTTGCGTACACAAAATTATACGAAAAACTAAAAGTGTTCTTGATTAAAGTATGAAAATATGTTGTTGTAAAAAGAGCAAAGTATTAACTTACCCAGACCGTTGGAAGTTTCTGACCACTAGGACTTATATTTTTAATAATACCTTCTCGTTTGCTGGTTCATTTTAAAAAGAAATTAAATCGGGTCGGATTGATAGAAGTAAATTATTTAGGAGTGGGGTTTCTGTTTCTTGTATGATAAAGTAAGCGAAGGTAGGACTACGAGGGGACTTAAGAAATTAATCAGCGGATTTATTTGTAATAGGAAAATATTGAAATAAAATATAGGAATACAAACAAAGGAAAAAGAACTTATTATCAATAAAAATCAAATAGTATGCGCAGAAAATAGTGGAAAGTACTTTGAAATTAATAAGAACAAAAATGTAACGTTTTAAACGTTACACACTCCCCCCACCAGGAAAAAAAATTTTGAAGACTGACTGAAAATTTTTTGAGAAATACTAATCAGAAAGCAGAACTAAGAGAAAACAAGAACAGAAGGCAAAATGAGACAATAGTACAAATACCCAAAGAAGAAGGCTTAAAAGTGACACAGGAAAATAAAAAGAAGTGGGAAATACCGAATGTGACTCCTATAAAATAAATATATTCGAATCATAAGGAATACAAAACTCTACTTCATAAGAAACGATCTATCTACAACGTGAAATAACAGAATACAACTTTTAATTTGAATTAAAGATGCAAAAATTAGAAATCAAAACTACAACATATTTCTATAAAAGTTTTACAGATCCGAAATGTGAACACACTAAGTAACAATATTTTTTGTCTTTTTTCTTTTAAAACTGCTGAACATATTCTAAATAATAGTGATAATGTAATCAAAAAGTGCTGTGTTTAGTTATATTAATCAAGATTTGCTGTAACAATTAAATTCTGCAATATAGAGAAAAAAAAACTGTCTTTTACTTTTAAATTGAAGAGCGAGATTTTATGGCTGAAATTAAAACAATATTTGCATATCACGGTTAATCCGTTAAAGGTAACAAAAATAACAAGAAACAAATAATAGCTAAAATCTCAAAGATACTCATGAAATTTTATTTATTTTATTTTTTTTTTAAATTAAATTAATATTATTGTCACAAAAAACAAATAGTGATTTATAGTGTCACCGCACTAAAAAAACTATTCTAAAACTATAACTCTTAATAAAGTTTAGTGAAAAAAAAAACGAACTAATAATTCTTAAAACAAAAATAACAAGTTCTATTTTAAGTGTAAATTATTATACACCGTCAAATTAATAATAAGTTGGGGTAGGTAACTAAACGTATCCCAGGAAAAATTTAATCAGTATTAATAAAATTTGCTAACTATACTGGTCTAATACATAAAATTGTATTAGTTAAATAAAAATTACTAAATAAAATTATTCCAGTATAGATTAATTAAGTTAAGGTAAATATTTACAAAAGTATGAGTCTCAATATGTTATGCTACTAATAATCATTGAAAACAAAATAAATGAATAAATATAATCGTTTAAACATGAAATAATACCATAATCTAAGATCCTATATAGATTTGAAGAAGAAAAAGAAACAAAATTTAATTTCTCGATATTATGTCTTCCTAAATATACTACGAAAATACTCTGTTATTGAGATCTAAAACGAGGGGAAATAAAGAATACGATGCTCAATTATACCAAGAAAATTGTTTTGGACGCCAGTATATTTTTGATAAAAATATACAAAAACTAGTGTATGTGGTTGAAATAGATAGAACAAACACAAATATAAATAGAAAATAAACTGCCATAGTTTTTCTGTTAAAATGGAAACGATGATTACGCACAAATTAGAAAACTGCATAATGCATGAACCATGCAGAAAAAATACGACCAAAGGGTGCATAGTTTTATTAAAAGCTAGCAAAAATTACTCCAAAACGCCATAAATTTACACTAGAGTCTCATGAAGAGTAATGCATAAAATTACTTTAGTTTCAGAAGAGGGAAAGTGTCTTGACACTAAAATAAGTTAACTTAACCTATACTATAGGAAAAGCAACTCAACCGAGATAATTATAGAATAACTACTGGTTAATAAACAATTAACAAAATCAACAAAAAAATAGAATATCCAGAATGTATTATAAATCAATATCATCCTAGAGAATAAAATAAAGAATAATCAACCACAAAAATGAACATCTCTTACATTACCAAAATGACACCACGTGTAATCCCTTACAAACACTAGGCAACAAGGCAAGGATAACAGATAGATAAAAAGGTGTAATAAATTGATTTTAATTTTTTTTTCTTCTAACAAAAGATAATCCACTATAATGTAGTGTACAAAAGATCATAGACAAAGTAAAGCAACAAAACAATGATTATTTTGAGGACTCATCTTCAGAAAGGTCAGTAACATCTAACTTGATGTCTCTAATATGGAAATCTCCTAGGATGTTGCCATCCAGATCTTTCAAGGAATAAACTAAGGGTGAAATTACCTTATGGACAACACAGGGTATAAATTTAGGTGCTAGTTTAGCTGAAAAGTTGTCGACAGCCTTGGAAAGTACAAAATTTCTCTTCCAGACCTTATCCCCTACATTGAAATGTAGTGTGCGTTTACGCAAGTTGTAACGCTTAGAGTTAATTGCATGCGAGTGACGCAACCTCTTTTGCACTTCAGAAAACAAAGGTGATAGCTCCTCAGGAGGTTTGGGAGAAAACAAATGACAGTTAATGTTAATGTCATTATCTGCTCTGTCTTCTATTTTTCCGAAGAAAGAACCGTTTGTAGAAATGTTCCTAGCAAAGGTTAAGAATGACGGAGAAAATTTCGTGACTTCGTGTTTGGCAAGTCGAATTGCCTGTGCAATTTTATAAATTTCCTTATCCCAATCTTTGTGATTGTCGTGTATATAAGAACGAATGGCTGTAGTTATGGTTTTATTTACCCTTTCTGTTGGATTAATCTGTGGAAAGTACCTTGCGTTATACCAAATTTTTTTCACTCCATACCTGGACATAAGATCTTTAAATTCCTTAGAAATAAATTGTGAGCCATTGTCGCATGCAAATATCTGAGGCACTCCAAATAACAAAAAAATTTGGTTTTCTATAAACCTAACAATTCCCTTAGATGTTGCACTTGACATGGTATGAACAAACACAAATTTTGTAAACCAATCTGTGACGACTAAAAGATAACGGTTCCCGTTTTTAGACCGAGGGTAGGGACCTAATAAATCAGCGGAAAGAAACTGAAATGGATAATTAATATCTCTATAATTGCCCATTTTACCAGCTGGAGGTAGATTTGAGGACTTGCAGGATGCACAAATTTTGCACTTGGAGATATATTTCACCACCGAAGATCTCATTCTTGGCCAATAGTAAATTTCAGATATTCTCCCTAGTGTTTTAGACACCCCGAAGTGACCAGCTGTAGGTTCATCATGGTACATCTTAAGGACTTCTTGTGTATTCGGTGCAGGAACAAAAACCTTCCATTCGGTGGAAGATTCACCAAATTTAGTTTTCGGGAAAACGTGCTTATAAAGAACATTGTCCTGTACTCGAAAAGAAGGATACAATTCTGGATTTTCTGAACACTTTTTAATTAATGACTTATAAAAAACATCTGGCTTTAAATTAGACAAGTTTAAGACACAAACTTCCGGTATGTTATTGGGAATTCTAGATAGTGAATCTGCCACTACATTTAATGAACCACTGCGGTGTATAATCGAAAATTTATGACAAGATAATTTCATTATCCATCTAGCTAACCTAGGTGATGGATTTTTCATCGTAGTTAACCATTGTAAGGAAGTATGATCTGTTATAACACAGAACTCAGTACCTTCAATGTATCCTCGAAATTTTTCAATGGATAGTAAGATTGAAAGCATCTCTTTCTCAGTGGTACTGTACTTACGCTGACATTTATTTAGCGTTTTGCTGAAGTAAGCGACGGGATGTTCGAAACCATCGTCTTTTTGAAAAAGAACCCTACCTACTCCATGATCGGAAGCATCGCAAGCTAAGTAGAATTTTTTAGAAAAGTCTGGACTGGCTAGTACAGGAGCACTAGTCAAAAGTTCTTTTATTTTGATGAACGCTTCGTCTGCCTCTTTGGTCCAAGTAATAGATTGTCCTTTTTTCTTTCCTTTCAACAAATCGGAGATGGGGCTACTAACAGTACTGAAATTACGGAGGAAACGACGATAATATCCTATCAACCCAATTAAACGACGTATCTGTGTCGTATTTTGCGGCACAGGATAGTCAAGAATTGACTGTACCTTATCTGGGTCGGTTCGTAAACCTTCTTTATCAACTATAAAACCAAGAAACTTCAATGAGGGTCTACAGAATTCACATTTATCAAAATTAACAGTAAGATTAGCGGATTTTAATTGTCTGAACAGGTCTTTGAGTACTCTTATATGGGTGTCGAAATCTGGGGTAACAACTATAATGTCATCAATATAATAAAATGCATATGGATCAAGTTTTGGTCCAATGACATAGTCCATCAAGCGACTCATAGCTTGTGCACTATTATTTAACCCGAACGGTAAGACATTAAAACAAAAAACTCCTCTGTTAGGAATTGAAAACGCAGTCTTTAATCTAGATTCTTCATCTAGAGGTATCTGATAAAATGCATGACGGAGATCAATAGTTGAAATATACTTTGCATCTCGAACCTTAGAAATTACAGTATCAACAAGTGGCATAGGGTAACTATCTGGTATCGTAACAGAGTTTAATTTACGACCATCAAAACATGTGCGGTATGTACCGTCTTTTTTTTTAACAAGCCACAGTGGGCTAAGCCAAGGAGTGGGAGTAGTTAAGGGTTGGATCACCTTTAAACGTAGCATCTCATCAACTCCTTCATTTAAAATTTTTTGCATGGCAGGAGACAAAGGATACTGCCTCTGTTTAACTGGTTTATTGCCTGCTGTATCAATGTGATGAGTGTAAAGATGAGTTCTACCAATAGAATCTACTGGACCTATTTCTTTAAATAATTTCATCACGGAATCGAGTTGAACTGATTGAGAAGGTGTTAGGCTGTGTTTGTCACTAATAGTGTTAACAACACATGTTGAAAACTCCATTGAATTAACAGAATTAAAGGTAAAATTGGAAAAATCTAAGTTAAGTTTAAAAATTCTTACAAAGTCCATACCTAAAATTATTTTTTGAGAAATAGAAGGTACTACTAAAAATTTCAAAATATGTGTGATATTCTGCAAAGATACGGGTAAATCAACAGAACCGATAGTATTTTGAAGACTACCATCAGCTGTTGTTAAGCAAATAGAAACATCATAATTTAAAGTTAGCCTACACTTTTTTAATAAATACAATGATGATGAACCCAGGATAGAAACGTTGCTACCTGAATCCAAAAGTGCAGAAATAACCTCACCATCTATTGAAATAGATATATATGGACGATTATCAGGACCGTGCTTGTCCAACAATGGATTAGTAGTTAGTTTCTCAGAAGGCAAAATAGGAACTAAAGTTAAATTACTATCTGAAGTCAAATTATTACTCAGAGAAATGATAGACTCATCATCAGAATCGTCAACTTTTGAAGAATAAGTAGGTAATAAATTAGATACGTTTTTGTCTATATTACTGTTTGAATTAAATTTAGAAAAAGAGACAATTTTATTATCATTGTTATGCAATACTGTATTAGAAGACGAATGGGAATCACTATTATGCAAATTAATTTGTCGTCGGTCTATTGTCGTGACCTTTTTTGTAGAGATTTTCCTGGAATGTGCTTGTCTTTTGTTGTCGGCTTTTCTGTGTTCGACGTAGACGGGGCTGGTGGGTTGATGTTGACACCAGATTGCTCGTTTTTTGAAGAGCAACTACAATTCTTCTTATAGACATTTTTACTACCGCAACCATGGCAAAATACGGTACGTTCAGATCTACACTCCGGGAATGAATGTCCTTTAATACCACAATTCCAGCAAATCACTTGTAAAGAATTTTTCTCCTGAAATCTTTTATGAAACGTAGGATTTTGAGTCCTTATAGTAGACATAGATAAAGCTGACTCTATTTTTCTACAA